>NW_027476094.1:427500-470000 GCF_051020955.1 Megalopta genalis
CAAGAACAACAAGATCAACAAGAACAACAAGAACAACAAGAACAACAACAACAAGAACAGAAAGAACAACAACAACATTAACAACAAGAACATCAACAACCAGAGCAACAGGAGCAACAAGAGCAACAAGTGCAACAAGAACAACAAGAACAACAAGCACAACAAGAACAACAAGAACAACAAGAACAACGAGAACAACGAGAACAACGAGAACAACGAGAACAACGAGAACAACGAGAACAACGAGAACAACGAGAACAACGAGAACAACGAGAACAACGAGAACAACGAGAACAACGAGAACAACGAGAACAACGAGATCAACGACAACAGCGAGATCAACGAGAACAACGAGAACAACGAGAACAACGAGAACAACGAGGACAACGAGATCAAAGAGAACAACAAGAATAACAAGAACAACAAGAACAACCGGAACAGCAAGAAGAACAACAAGAACAACAAGAACAACAAGAACAACAAGATCAACAAAAACAACGAGAACAACAAGAACAACAATAACAACAAGAACAACAAGAACAACAAGAACAACAAGTACAACAAGAACAACAAGAACAACAAGAACAACAAGAACAACAAGAACAACAAGAACAAGAACAACAAGAACAACAAGAACAACAAGAACAACAAGAACATCAAGAACAACAAGAACAACAAGAACAACAAGAAGAACAAGAAGAACAAGAAGAACAACAACAAGAACAACAACAACAACAACTAGAACAAGAAGAACAAGAAGAACAACAAGAACAACAAGAACACCAAGAAAAACAAGAACAACAAGAACAACAAGAACAACAAGATCCACAAGATCAACAAGAACAACAAGAACAACAAGGAGAACAAGAACAACAAGAACAACAAGAACAACAAGAGCAACAAGAACAACAAGAACAACAAGAACAACAAGGACAACAAGAACAACAAGAACAACAAGAGCAACAAGAACAACAAGAACAACAAGAACAACAAGAACAACAAGAGCAACAAGAGCAACAAGAGCAACAAGAACAACAAGATCTACAAGAACAACAAGCACAACAAGAACAACAATGACAACTACAACAAGAACAACAAGGACAACAACAACAACAACAACAACAAGAACAACAAGAACAACATGAACAGTAAGAACAACAAGAACAACAAGAACAACATGGAGAACAAGAACAACAAGAACAACAAGAACAACAAGAGCAACAAGAACAACAAGAACAACAAGAACAACAAGAACAACAAGAACAACAAGAACAACAAGAACAACCGGAACAACAAGAACGACAAGAAAAACCAGAACAACAACAACAAGAACAACTAGAACAAGAACAAGAACAACAACAAGAACAACAACAACCAGAACAACAAGAACTACAACAGCAACGAGAGCAACAAGAACAACAAGATCAACAAGAACAACAAGAACAACAAGAACAACAAGAACAACAACAACAAGAACAGCAAGAACAACAACAACATTAACAACAAGAACATCAACAACCAGAGCAACAAGAGCAACAAGAGCAACAAGTGCAACAAGAACAACAAGAACAACAAGCCCAACAAGAACAACAAGAACAACAACAACAAGTACAGCAAGAACAATAACAACATTAACAACAAGAACATCAACAACCAGAGCAGCAAGAGCAACAAGAGCAACATGTGCAACAAGAACAACAAGAACAACAAGCACAACAAGAACAACAAGAACAACAAGAGCAACAAGAGCAACAAGAGCAACAAGAACAACAAGAACAACAGGAGCAACAACAACAACAACAACAAGAACAACAACAACAACAAGAACAACAAGAACAACAAGAACAACGAGAACAACAAGAACGACAAGAGCAACAAGAGCAACAAGAGCAACAAGAGCAACAAGAGCAACAAGAACAACAAGAACAACAAGACCAACAAGATCAACAAGTTCAACAAGAACAACAAGAACAACAAGAACAACAAGCACAACAAGAACAACAAGGACAACAACAACAAGAACAACAAGGACAACATCATCAACAACAACATCAAGAACAACATGAACAGTAAGAACAACAAGAACAACAAGAGCAACAAGAAGAACAAGAACAACAAGAACAACAAGGACAACATCATCAACAACAACAACAAGAACGACATGAATAGTAAGAGCAACAAGAACAACAAGAACAACGAGAAGAACAAGAACAACGAGAACAGCAAGAACAACAACAACAACAAGAACAACAAGAACAACAAGAACAACGAGAACAACGAGAACAACGAGAACAACGAGAACAGCGAGACCAACGAGAACAACGAGAACAACGAGAACAACGAGGACAACGAGAACAACGAGAACAACGAGAACAACGAGAACAACGAGAACAACGAGAACAACGGGAATAATGAGAACAACAAGATCAACAACATCAACAAGATCAACAAGATCAACAAGAACAACAAGAACAACAAGAACAACAAGAACAACAAGAACAACAAGAACAACAAGAACAACAAGAACAACAAGAACAACAACAACAAGAACAACAACAAGATCAACAAGAACAACAAGAACAACAAGAACAACAAGAACAACAAGAACAACAAGAACAACGAGAACAACAAGAACAACAAGAACAACAAGAACAACAAGAACAACAAGAACAACAAGAACAACAAGAACAACAAGAACAACAAGAACAACAAGAACAACAATAACAACAAGAACAACAAGAACAACAAGAACAACAAGAACAACAAGAACAACAAGAACAACAAGAACAACAACAGCAAGAACAACAAGAACAACAACAAGATCAACAAGAACAACAAGAACAAGTACAACAAGATCAACAACAACAAGAACAACAAGAACAACAACAACAACAACAAGAACAAGAACAACGGGAACAACAACAACAAGAGCAACAAGAACAAGAACAACGGGAACAACAACGACGAGAGCAACAAGAACAACAAGAACAACAAGAACAACATGAACAACAAGAACAACAAGAACAACAAGAACAACAAGAACAACAAGAACAACAAGAACTACAAGAACAACAAGAACAACAAGAACGACAAGAACAAGAACAACAAGAACAACAAGAACAACAAGAACAACAAGAACTACAAGAACAACAAGAACAACAAGAACAACAAGAACAACAAGAACAACAAGAACAACAAGAACAACAAGAACAACGAGAACAAGAAGAACAACAAGAACAACAAGAACAACAAGAACAACAAGAACAACAACAACAAGAACAACAAGAACAAAAAGAACAACAAGAACAACAAGAACAACAAGAACAACAACATCAACAACAACAAGAACAACAAGAACAAAAACAAGAACAACAAGAACAACAACAAGATCAACAAGAACAACAAGAACAACAAGATCAACAAGAACAACAAGAACAACAAGAATAACAAGAACAACAAGAACAACAAGAACAACAAGAACAACAAGAACAACAACAACAAGAACAACAAGAACAACAAGAACAACAAGAACAACAAGAACAACAACAACAAGAACAACAAGAACAACAAGAACAACAACAACAACAACAACATGACCAACACGAACAACAAGAACAACAAGAACAAGAAGAACAAGAAGAACATCAAGAACAACAAGAACAACAAGAACAACAAGAACAACAAGACCAACAACAACAACAACAACAAGAACAACAAGAACAACAACAACAACAAGTACAACAAGTACAAGAACAACAAGAACAACAACAACAACAAGTACAACAAGTACAAGATCAACAAGAACAACAGGAACAAGTACAACAGGATCAACAAGAACAACAAGAAAAGCAAGAGCAGCAAGTACAACAAGAACAACAAGAGCAAGAAGAACAACACGAACAACAAGAACAACAAGAAGAAGAACAAGAACAACAAGAACAACAAGAAGAACAACAAGAACAACAACAAGAACAACAACAACAACAACTAGAACAAGAAGAACAAGAAGAACAACAAGAACACCAAGAACAACAAGAACAACAAGAACAACAAGACCAACAAGATCAACAAGATCAACAAGAACAACAAGAACAACAAGGAGAACAAGAACAACAAGAACAACAAGAACAACAAGAGCAACAAGAAGAACAAGAACAACAAGAACAACAAGAAGAACAACAAGAACAACAAGAACAACAACAAGAACAACAACAACAACAAGAAGAACAACAAGAACAACAACAAGAACAACAACAACAACAACTAGAACAAGAAGAACAAGAAGAACAACAAGAACACCAAGAACAACAAGAACAACAAGAACAACAAGAACAACAAGAACAACAAGATCAACAAGATCAACAAGAACAACAAGAACAACAAGGAGAACAAGAACAACAAGAACAACAAGAACAACAAGAGCAACAAGAACAACAAGAACAACAAGAACAACAAGAACAACAAGAACAACAAGAGCAACAAGAACAACTAGAACAACAAGAACAACCGGAACAGCAAGAACGACAAGAAAAACCAGAACGACAACAACAAGAACAACTAGAACAAGAACAAGAAGAACAACAAGAACAACAACAACCAGAACAACAAGAACTACAACAGCAACGAGAGCAACAAGAACAACAAGATCAACAAGAACAACAAGAACAACAAGAACAACAAGAACAACAAGAACAACAAGAACAACAAGAACAACAACAACAGGAACAGCAAGAACAACAACAACATTAACAACAAGAACATCAACAACCAGAGCAACAAGAGCAACAAGAGCAACAAGTGCAACAAGAACAACAAGAACAACAAGCACAACAAGAACAACAAGAACAACAAGAACAACAACAACAACAAGAACAACAAGAACAACAAGAACAACAAGAACAACGAGAACAACGAGAACAACGAGAACAACGAGAACAACGAGAACAACGAGAACAACGAGAACAACGAGGACAACGAGAACAACGAGAACAACGAGAACAACGAGAACAACAAGAACAACAAGAGCAACAAGAACAACAAGAGCAACAAGAGCAACAAGAGCAACAAGAACAACAAGATCTACAAGAACAACAAGCACAACAAGAACAACAATGACAACAACAACAAGAACAACAAGGACAACAACAACAACAAGAACAACAAGAACAACAAGGAGAACAATAACAACAAGAACAACAAGAACAACCGGAACAACAAGAACGACAAGAAAAACCAGAACAACAACAACAAGAACAACTAGAACAAGAACAAGAAGAACAACAAGAACAACAACAACCAGAACAACAAGAACTACAACAGCAACGAGAGCAACAAGAACAACAAGATCAACAAGAACAACAAGAACAACAAGAACAACAACAACAAGAACAGAAAGAACAACAACAACATTAACAACAAGAACATCAACAACCAGAGCAACAGGAGCAACAAGAGCAACAAGTGCAACAAGAACAACAAGAACAACAAGCACAACAAGAACAACAAGAACAACAAGAACAACGAGAACAACGAGAACAACGAGAACAACGAGAACAACGAGAACAACGAGAACAACGAGAACAACGAGAACAACGAGAACAACGAGAACAACGAGAACAACGAGAACAACGAGAACAACGAGAACAACGAGATCAACGACAACAGCGAGATCAACGAGAACAACGAGAACAACGAGAACAACGAGAACAACGAGAACAACGAGGACAACGAGATCAAAGAGAACAACAAGAATAACAAGAACAACAAGAACAACCGGAACAGCAAGAAGAACAACAAGAACAACAAGAACAACAAGAACAACAAGATCAACAAAAACAACGAGAACAACAAGAACAACAATAACAACAAGAACAACAAGAACAACAAGAACAACAAGTACAACAAGAACAACAAGAACAACAAGAACAACAAGAACAACAAGAACAACAAGAACAACAAGAACAACAAGAACAACAAGAACAACAAGAACAACAAGAACATCAAGAACAACAAGAACAACAAGAACAACAAGAAGAACAAGAAGAACAAGAAGAACAACAACAACAACAACAACAACAACTAGAACAAGAAGAACAAGAAGAACAACAAGAACAACAAGAACACCAAGAAAAACAAGAACAACAAGAACAACAAGAACAACAAGATCCACAAGATCAACAAGAACAACAAGAACAACAAGGAGAACAAGAACAACAAGAACAACAAGAACAACAAGAGCAACAAGAACAACAAGAACAACAAGAACAACAAGGACAACAAGAACAACAAGAACAACAAGAGCAACAAGAACAACAAGAACAACAAGAACAACAAGAACAACAAGAGCAACAAGAGCAACAAGAGCAACAAGAACAACAAGATCTACAAGAACAACAAGCACAACAAGAACAACAATGACAACTACAACAAGAACAACAAGGACAACAACAACAACAACAACAACAAGAACAACAAGAACAACATGAACAGTAAGAACAACAAGAACAACAAGAACAACATGGAGAACAAGAACAACAAGAACAACAAGAACAACAAGAGCAACAAGAACAACAAGAACAACAAGAACAACAAGAACAACAAGAACAACAAGAACAACAAGAACAACCGGAACAACAAGAACGACAAGAAAAACCAGAACAACAACAACAAGAACAACTAGAACAAGAACAAGAACAACAACAAGAACAACAACAACCAGAACAACAAGAACTACAACAGCAACGAGAGCAACAAGAACAACAAGATCAACAAGAACAACAAGAACAACAAGAACAACAAGAACAACAACAACAAGAACAGCAAGAACAACAACAACATTAACAACAAGAACATCAACAACCAGAGCAACAAGAGCAACAAGAGCAACAAGTGCAACAAGAACAACAAGAACAACAAGCCCAACAAGAACAACAAGAACAACAACAACAAGTACAGCAAGAACAATAACAACATTAACAACAAGAACATCAACAACCAGAGCAGCAAGAGCAACAAGAGCAACATGTGCAACAAGAACAACAAGAACAACAAGCACAACAAGAACAACAAGAACAACAAGAGCAACAAGAGCAACAAGAGCAACAAGAACAACAAGAACAACAGGAGCAACAACAACAACAACAACAACAAGAACAACAACAACAACAAGAACAACAAGAACAACAAGAACAACGAGAACAACAAGAACGACAAGAGCAACAAGAGCAACAAGAGCAACAAGAGCAACAAGAGCAACAAGAACAACAAGAACAACAAGACCAACAAGATCAACAAGATCAACAAGAACAACAAGAACAACAAGAACAACAAGCACAACAAGAACAACAAGGACAACAACAACAAGAACAACAAGGACAACATCATCAACAACAACATCAAGAACAACATGAACAGTAAGAACAACAAGAACAACAAGAGCAACAAGAAGAACAAGAACAACAAGAACAACAAGGACAACATCATCAACAACAACAACAAGAACAACATGAATAGTAAGAGCAACAAGAACAACAAGAACAACGAGAAGAACAAGAACAACGAGAACAGCAAGAACAACAACAACAACAAGAACAACAAGAACAACAAGAACAACGAGAACAACGAGAACAACGAGAACAACGAGAACAGCGAGACCAACGAGAACAACGAGAACAACGAGAACAACGAGGACAACGAGAACAACGAGAACAACGAGAACAACGAGAACAACGAGAACAACGAGAACAACGAGAACAACGAGAACAACGAGAACAACGAGAACAACGAGATCAACGAGAACAACGAGAACAACGAGAACAACGAGAACAACAAGAACAACAAGAACAACAACAAGAACAACAAGAACAACAACAAGAACAACAAGAACAACAGGAACAACAAGAGCAACAAGAGCAACAAGAGCAACAAGAACAACAAGAACAACAAGAACAACAAGATCAACAAGCACAACAAGAACAACAAGGACAACAACAACAAGAACAACAAGGACAAGGACAACAACAACAACAACAACAAGAACAACAACAACATGAACAACAAGAACATCAACAACAAGAACAACAACAACATGAACAACAAGAACATCAACAACCAGAACAACAAGAACAACAACAGCAACAAGAGCAACAAGAGCAACAAAAGCAACAAGAGCAACAAGAGCAACAAGAGCAACAAGAACAACAAGAACAACAAGAGCAACAAGAGCAACAAGAACAACAAGATCTACAAGAACAACAAGCACAACAAGAACAACAATGACAACTACAACAAGAACAACAAGGACAACAACAACAACAACAACAACAACAAGAACAACATGAACAGTAAGAACAACAAGAACAACAAGAACAACATGGAGAACAAGAACAACAAGAACAACAAGAACAACAAGAGCAACAAGAACAACAAGAACAACAAGAACAACAAGAACAACAAGAACAACAAGAACAACAAGAACAACCGGAACAACAAGAACGACAAGAAAAACCAGAACAACAACAACAAGAACAACTAGAACAAGAACAAGAAGAACAACAAGAACAACAACAACCAGAACAACAAGAACTACAACAGCAACGAGAGCAACAAGAACAACAAGATCAACAAGAACAACAAGAACAACAAGAACAACAACAACAAGAACAGCAAGAACAACAACAACATTAACAACAAGAACATCAACAACCAGAGCAACAAGAGCAACAAGAGCAACAAGTGCAACAAGAACAACAAGAACAACAAGAACAACAAGAACAACAAGAACAACCGGAACAACAAGAACGACAAGAAAAACAAGAACAACAACAACCAGAACAACAAGAACTACAACAGCAACGAGAGCAACAAGAACAACAAGATCAACAAGAACAACAAGAACAACAAGGACAACAACAACAACAACAACAAGAACAACAAGAACAACATGAACAGTAAGAACAACAAGAACAACAAGAACAACATGGAGAACAAGAACAACAAGAACAACAAGAACAACAAGAGCAACAAGAACAACAAGAACAACAAGAACAACAAGAACAACAAGAACAACAAGAACAACCGGAACATCAAGAACGACAAGAAAAACAAGAACAACAACAACAAGAACAACTAGAACAAGAACAAGAAGAACAACAAGAACAACAACAACCAGAACAACAAGAACTACAACAGCAACGAGAGCAACAAGAACAACAAGATCAACAAGAACAACAAGAACAACAAGAACAACAAGAACAACAAGAACAACAAGAACAACAAGAACAACAAGAACAACAAGAACAACAAGAGCAACAAGAGCAACAAGAGCAACAAGAACAACAAGTACAACAAGAACAACAAGAACAACAAGATCAACAAGCACAAAAAGAACAACAATGACAACAACAACAAGAACAACAAGGACAAGGACAACAACAACAACAACAACAACAAGAACAACAACAACATGAACAACAAGAACATCAACAACCAGAACAACAAGAACAACAACAGCAACAAGAGCAACAAGAGCAACAAAAGCAACAAGAGCAACAAGAGCAACAAGAACAACAAGAGCAACAAGAGCAACAAGAGCAACAAGAACAACAAGATCTACAAGAACAACAAGCACAACAAGAACAACAATGACAACTACAACAAGAACAACAAGGACAACAACAACAACAAGGACAACAACAACAACAACAACAACAAGAACAACAAGAACAACATGAACAGTAAGAACAACAAGAACAACAAGAACAACATGGAGAACAAGAACAACAAGAACAACAAGAACAACAAGAACAACAACAAGAACAACAAGAACAACAACAAGAACAACAAGAACAACAGGAACAACAAGAGCAACAAGAGCAACAAGAGCAACAAGAACAACAAGAACAACAAGAACAACAAGATCAACAAGCACAACAAGAACAACAAGGACAACAACAACAAGAACAACAAGGACAAGGACAACAACAACAACAACAACAAGAACAACAACAACATGAACAACAAGAACATCAACAACAAGAACAACAACAACATGAACAACAAGAACATCAACAACCAGAACAACAAGAACAACAACAGCAACAAGAGCAACAAGAGCAACAAAAGCAACAAGAGCAACAAGAGCAACAAGAGCAACAAGAACAACAAGAACAACAAGAGCAACAAGAGCAACAAGAACAACAAGATCTACAAGAACAACAAGCACAACAAGAACAACAATGACAACTACAACAAGAACAACAAGGACAACAACAACAACAACAACAACAACAAGAACAACATGAACAGTAAGAACAACAAGAACAACAAGAACAAAATGGAGAACAAGAACAACAAGAACAACAAGAACAACAAGAGCAACAAGAATAACAAGAACAACAAGAACAACAAGAACAACAAGAACAACAAGAACAACAAGAACAACCGGAACAACAAGAACGACAAGAAAAACCAGAACAACAACAACAAGAACAACTAGAACAAGAACAAGAAGAACAACAAGAACAACAACAACCAGAACAACAAGAACTACAACAGCAACGAGAGCAACAAGAACAACAAGATCAACAAGAACAACAAGAACAACAAGAACAACAACAACAAGAACAGCAAGAACAACAACAACATTAACAACAAGAACATCAACAACCAGAGCAACAAGAGCAACAAGAGCAACAAGTGCAACAAGAACAACAAGAACAACAAGAACAACAAGAACAACAAGAACAACCGGAACAACAAGAACGACAAGAAAAACAAGAACAACAACAACCAGAACAACAAGAACTACAACAGCAACGAGAGCAACAAGAACAACAAGATCAACAAGAACAACAAGAACAACAAGGACAACAACAACAACAACAACAAGAACAACAAGAACAACATGAACAGTAAGAACAACAAGAACAACAAGAACAACATGGAGAACAAGAACAACAAGAACAACAAGAACAACAAGAGCAACAAGAACAACAAGAACAACAAGAACAACAAGAACAACAAGAACAACAAGAACAACCGGAACATCAAGAACGACAAGAAAAACAAGAACAACAACAACAAGAACAACTAGAACAAGAACAAGAAGAACAACAAGAACAACAACAACCAGAACAACAAGAACTACAACAGCAACGAGAGCAACAAGAACAACAAGATCAACAAGAACAACAAGAACAACAAGAACAACAAGAACAACAAGAACAACAAGAACAACAAGAACAACAAGAACAACAAGAACAACAAGAGCAACAAGAGCAACAAGAGCAACAAGAACAACAAGTACAACAAGAACAACAAGAACAACAAGATCAACAAGCACAAAAAGAACAACAATGACAACAACAACAAGAACAACAAGGACAAGGACAACAACAACAACAACAACAACAAGAACAACAACAACATGAACAACAAGAACATCAACAACCAGAACAACAAGAACAACAACAGCAACAAGAGCAACAAGAGCAACAAAAGCAACAAGAGCAACAAGAGCAACAAGAACAACAAGAGCAACAAGAGCAACAAGAGCAACAAGAACAACAAGATCTACAAGAACAACAAGCACAACAAGAACAACAATGACAACTACAACAAGAACAACAAGGACAACAACAACAACAAGGACAACAACAACAACAACAACAACAAGAACAACAAGAACAACATGAACAGTAAGAACAACAAGAACAACAAGAACAACATGGAGAACAAGAACAACAAGAACAACAAGAACAACAAGAGCAACAAGAACAACAAGAACAACAAGAACAACAAGAACAACAAGAACAACCGGAACAACAAGAACGACAAGAAAAACCAGAACAACAACAACAAGAACAACTAGAACAAGAACAAGAAGAACAACAAGAACAACAACAACCAGAACAACAAGAACTACAACAGCAACGAGAGCAACAAGAACAACAAGATCAACAAGAACAACAAGAACAACAAGAACAACAACAACAAGAACAGCAAGAACAACAACAACATTAACAACAAGAACATCAACAACCAGAGCAGCAAGAGCAACAAGAGCAACAAGTGCAACAAGAACAACAAGAACAACAAGCACAACAAGAACAACAAGAACAACAAGAGCAACAAGAGCAACAAGAGCAACAAGAACAACAAGAACAACAGGAGCAAGAACAACAACAACAACAACAAGAACAACAACAACAACAAGAACAACAAGAACAACAAGAACAACAAGAACAACGAGAACAACAAGAACGACAAGAGCAACAAGAGCAACAAGAGCAACAAGAGCAACAAGAACAACAAGAACAACAAGAACAACAAGACCAACAAGATCAACAAGATCAACAAGAACAACAAGAACAACAAGAACAACAAGCACAACAAGAACAACAAGGACAACAACAACAAGAACAACAAGGACAACATCATCAACAACAACAACAACAAGAACAACATGAACAGTAAGAACAACAAGAACAACAAGAGCAACAAGAAGAACAAGAACAACAAGAACAACAAGGACAACATCATCAACAACAACAACAAGAACAACATGAACAGTAAGAGCAACAAGAACAACAAGAACAACGAGAAGAACAAGAACAACGAGAACAACAAGAACAACAACAACAACAAGAACAACAAGAACAACAAGAACAACGAGAACAACGAGAACAACGACAACAACGAGAACAACGAGAACAGCGAGACCAACGAGAACAACGAGAACAACGAGAACAACGAGAACAACGAGAACAACGAGAACAACGAGAACAACGAGAACAACGAGAACAACGAGAACAACGAGATCAACGAGAACAACGAGAACAACGAGAACAACAAGAACAACAAGAACAACAAGAACAACAACAAGAACAACAAGAACAACAACAAGAACAAGAAGAACAACAAGAACAACAACGACCAGAACAACAAGAACTACAACAGCAACGAGAGCAACAAGAACAACAAGATCAACAAGAACGACAAGAACAACCGGAACATCAAGAACGACAAGAAAAACAAGAACAACAACAACAAGAACAACTAGAACAAGAACAAGAAGAACAACAAGAACAACAACAACCAGAACAACAAGAACTACAACAGCAACGAGAGCAACAAGAACAACAAGATCAACAAGAACAACAAGAACAACAAGAACAACAAGAACAACAAGAACAACAAGAACAACAAGAACAACAAGAACAACAAGAACAACAAGAGCAACAAGAGCAACAAGAGCAACAAGAACAACAAGTACAACAAGAACAACAAGAACAACAAGATCAACAAGCACAAAAAGAACAACAATGACAACAACAACAAGAACAACAAGGACAAGGACAACAACAACAACAACAACAACAAGAACAACAACAACATGAACAACAAGAACATCAACAACCAGAACAACAAGAACAACAACAGCAACAAGAGCAACAAGAGCAACAAAAGCAACAAGAGCAACAAGAGCAACAAGAACAACAAGAGCAACAAGAGCAACAAGAGCAACAAGAACAACAAGATCTACAAGAACAACAAGCACAACAAGAACAACAATGACAACTACAACAAGAACAACAAGGACAACAACAACAACAAGGACAACAACAACAACAACAACAACAAGAACAACAAGAACAACATGAACAGTAAGAACAACAAGAACAACAAGAACAACATGGAGAACAAGAACAACAAGAACAACAAGAACAACATGGAGAACAAGAACAACAAGAACAACAAGAACAACAAGAGCAACAAGAACAACAAGAACAACAAGAACAACAAGAACAACAAGAACAACCGGAACAACAAGAACGACAAGAAAAACCAGAACAACAACAACAAGAACAACTAGAACAAGAACAAGAAGAACAACAAGAACAACAACAACCAGAACAACAAGAACTACAACAGCAACGAGAGCAACAAGAACAACAAGATCAACAAGAACAACAAGAACAACAAGAACAACAACAACAAGAACAGCAAGAACAACAACAACATTAACAACAAGAACATCAACAACCAGAGCAGCAAGAGCAACAAGAGCAACAAGTGCAACAAGAACAACAAGAACAACAAGCACAACAAGAACAACAAGAACAACAAGAGCAACAAGAGCAACAAGAGCAACAAGAACAACAAGAACAACAGGAGCAAGAACAACAACAACAACAACAAGAACAACAACAACAACAAGAACAACAAGAACAACAAGAACAACAAGAACAACGAGAACAACAAGAACGACAAGAGCAACAAGAGCAACAAGAGCAACAAGAGCAACAAGAACAACAAGAACAACAAGAACAACAAGACCAACAAGATCAACAAGATCAACAAGAACAACAAGAACAACAAGAACAACAAGCACAACAAGAACAACAAGGACAACAACAACAAGAACAACAAGGACAACATCATCAACAACAACAACAACAAGAACAACATGAACAGTAAGAACAACAAGAACAACAAGAGCAACAAGAAGAACAAGAACAACAAGAACAACAAGGACAACATCATCAACAACAACAACAAGAACAACATGAACAGTAAGAGCAACAAGAACAACAAGAACAACGAGAAGAACAAGAACAACGAGAACAACAAGAACAACAACAACAACAAGAACAACAAGAACAACAAGAACAACGAGAACAACGAGAACAACGACAACAACGAGAACAACGAGAACAGCGAGACCAACGAGAACAACGAGAACAACGAGAACAACGAGAACAACGAGAACAACGAGAACAACGAGAACAACGAGAACAACGAGAACAACGAGAACAACGAGATCAACGAGAACAACGAGAACAACGAGAACAACAAGAACAACAAGAACAACAAGAACAACAACAAGAACAACAAGAACAACAACAAGAACAAGAAGAACAACAAGAACAACAACGACCAGAACAACAAGAACTACAACAGCAACGAGAGCAACAAGAACAACAAGATCAACAAGAACGACAAGAACAACAAGAACAACAAGAACAACAACAACATGAACAACAAGAACATCAACAACCAGAACAACAAGAACATCAACAACCAGAGCAACAAGAGCAACAAGAGCAACAAGTGCAACAAGAACAACAAGAACAACAAGCACAACAAGAACAACAAGAACAACAAGAGCAACAAGAGCAACAAGAACAACAAGAACAACAGGAACAACAACAACAACAACAAGAACAACAAGAACAACAACAACAACAACAAGAACAACAAGAACAACAAGAACAACAAGAACAACAAGAGCAACGAGAACAACGAGAACAACGAGAACAACGAGAACAACGAGAACAACGAGAACAACGAGAACAACGAGGACAACGAGAACAACGAGAACAACGAGAACAACGAGAACAACGAGTACAACGAGAACAACGAGAACAACGAGATCAACGAGATCAACGAGAACAACGAGAACAACGAGAACAACAAGCACAACAAGAACAACAAGGACAACAACAACAAGAACAACAAGGACAACATCATCAACAACAACAACAAGAACAACATGAACAGTAAGAACAACAAGAACAACAAGAGCAACAAGAAGAACAAGAACAACAAGAACAACAAGGACAACATCATCAACAACAACAACAAGAACAACATGAACAGTAAGAGCAACAAGAACAACAAGAACAACGAGAAGAACAAGAACAACGAGAACAACGAGAACAACGAGAACAACGAGAACAACGAGAACTGCGAGAACAACAAGCACAACAAGAACAACAAGGACAACAACAACAAGAACAACAAGGACAACATCATCAACAACAACAACAACAAGAACAACATGAACAGTAAGAACAACAAGAACAACAAGAGCAACAAGAAGAACAAGAACAACAAGAACAACAAGGACAACATCATCAACAACAACAACAAGAACAACATGAACAGTAAGAGCAACAAGAACAACAAGAACAACGAGAAGAACAAGAACAACGAGAACAACAAGAACAACAACAACAACAAGAACAACAAGAACAACAAGAACAACGAGAACAACGAGAACAACGACAACAACGAGAACAACGAGAACAGCGAGACCAACGAGAACAACGAGAACAACGAGAACAACGAGAACAACGAGAACAACGAGAACAACGAGAACAACGAGAACAACGAGAACAACGAGAACAACGAGATCAACGAGAACAACGAGAACAACGAGAACAACGAGAACAATGAGAACAACAAGAACAACAAGAACAACAAGAACAACAACAAGAACAACAAGAACAACAACAAGAACAAGAAGAACAACAAGAACAACAACGACCAGAACAACAAGAACTACAACAGCAACGAGAGCAACAAGAACAACAAGATCAACAAGAACGACAAGAACAACAAGAACAACAAGAACAACAACAACATGAACAACAAGAACATCAACAACCAGAACAACAAGAACATCAACAACCAGAGCAACAAGAGCAACAAGAGCAACAAGTGCAACAAGAACAACAAGAACAACAAGCACAACAAGAACAACAAGAACAACAAGAGCAACAAGAGCAACAAGAACAACAAGAACAACAGGAACAACAACAACAACAACAAGAACAACAAGAACAACAACAACAACAACAAGAACAACAAGAACAACAAGAACAACAAGAACAACAAGAGCAACGAGAACAACGAGAACAACGAGAACAACGAGAACAACGAGAACAACGAGAACAACGAGAACAACGAGGACAACTAGAACAACGAGAACAACGAGAACAACGAGAACAACGAGTACAACGAGAACAACGAGAACAACGAGATCAACGAGATCAACGAGAACAACGAGAACAACGAGAACAACAAGCACAACAAGAACAACAAGGACAACAACAACAAGAACAACAAGGACAACATCATCAACAACAACAACAAGAACAACATGAACAGTAAGAACAACAAGAACAACAAGAGCAACAAGAAGAACAAGAACAACAAGAGCAACAAGAAGAACAAGAACAACAAGAACAACAAGGACAACATCATCAACAACAACAACAAGAACAACATGAACAGTAAGAGCAACAAGAACAACAAGAACAACGAGAAGAACAAGAACAACGAGAACAACGAGAACAACGAGAACAACGAGAACAACGAGAACTGCGAGACCAACGAGAACAACGAGAACAACGAGAACAACGAGAACAACGAGAACAACGAGAACTGCGAGACCAACGAGAACAACGAGAACAACGAGAACAACGAGGACAACGAGAACAACGAGAACAACGAGAACAACGAGAACAACGAGAACAACGAGAACAACGAGAACAACGAGAACAACGAGAACAACGAGATCAACGAGAACAACAACAAGAACAACAAGAACAACAACAAGAACAACAAGAACAACAAGAACAACAAGAGCAACAAGAGCAACAAGAGCAACAAGAACAACAAGAACAACAAGAACAACAAGGACAACAACAACAAGAACAACAAGAACAACAACAAGAACAACAAGAACAACAACAAGAACAACAAGAACAACAAGAACAACAAGAGCAACAAGAGCAACAAGAGCAACAAGAACAACAAGAACAACAAGAACAACAAGATCAACAAGCACAACAAGAACAACAAGGACAACAACAACAAGAACAACAAGGACAAGGACAACAACAACAACAACAACAAGAACAACAACAACATGAACAACAAGAACATCAACAACCAGAACAACAAGAACAACAACAGCAACAAGAGCAACAAGAGCAACAAAAGCAACAAGAGCAACAAGAGCAACAAGAGCAACAAGAACAACAAGAACAACAAGAGCAACAAGAGCAACAAGAGCAACAAGAACAACAAGATCTACAAGAACAACAAGCACAACAAGAACAACAATGACAACTACAACAAGAACAACAAGGACAACAACAACAACAACAACAACAAGAACAACAAGAACAACATGAACAGTAAGAACAACAAGAACAACAAGAACAACATGGAGAACAAGAACAACAAGAACAACAAGAACAACAAGAGCAACAAGAACAACAAGAACAACAAGAGCAACAAGAACAACAAGAACAACAAGAACAACAAGAACAACCGGAACAACAAGAACGAGAAGAAAAACCAGAACAACAACAACAAGAACAACTAGAACAAGAACAAGAACAACAACAAGAACAACAACAACCAGAACAACAAGAACTACAACAGCAACGAGAGCAACAAGAACAACAAGATCAACAAGAACAACAAGAACAACAAGAACAACAAGAACAACAACAACAAGAACAGCAAGAACAACAACAACATTAACAACAAGAACATCAACAACCAGAGCAACAAGAGCAACAAGAGCAACAAGTGCAACAAGAACAACAAGAACAACAAGCACAACAAGAACAACAAGAACAACAACAACAAGAACAGCAAGAACAATAACAACATTAACAACAAGAACATCAACAACCAGAGCAGCAAGAGCAACAAGAGCAACATGTGCAACAAGAACAACAAGAACAACAAGCACAACAAGAACAACAAGAACAACAAGAGCAACAAGAGCAACAAGAGCAACAAGAACAACAAGAACAACAGGAGCAACAACAACAACAACAACAACAAGAACAACAACAACAACAAGAACAACAAGAACAACAAGAACAACGAGAACAACAAGAACGACAAGAGCAACAAGAGCAACAAGAGCAACAAGAGCAACAAGAGCAACAAGAACAACAAGAACAACAAGACCAACAAGATCAACAAGATCAACAAGAACAACAAGAACAACAAGAACAACAAGCACAACAAGAACAACAAGGACAACAACAACAAGAACAACAAGGACAACATCATCAACAACAACATCAAGAACAACATGAACAGTAAGAACAACAAGAACAACAAGAGCAACAAGAAGAACAAGAACAACAAGCACAACAAGGACAACATCATCAACAACAACAACAAGAACAACATGAATAGTAAGAGCAACAAGAACAACAAGAACAACGAGAAGAACAAGAACAACGAGAACAGCAAGAACAACAACAACAACAAGAACAACAAGAACAACAAGAACAACGAGAACAACGAGAACAACGAGAACAACGAGAACAGCGAGACCAACGAGAACAACGAGAACAACGAGAACAACGAGGACAAGGACAACAACAACAACAACAACAAGAACAACAACAACATGAACAACAAGAACATCAACAACCAGAACAACAAGAACAACAACAGCAACAAGAGCAACAAGAGCAACAAAAGCAACAAGAGCAACAAGAGCAACAAGAGCAACAAGAACAACAAGAACAACAAGAGCAACAAGAGCAACAAGAACAACAGGAGCAACAACAACAACAACAACAACAAGAACAACAAGCACAACAAGAACAACAATGACAACTACAACAAGAACAACAAGGACAACAACAACAACAACAACAACAACAAGAACAACATGAACAGTAAGAACAACAAGAACAACAAGAACAACATGGAGAACAGGAACAACAAGAACAACAAGAACAACAAGAGCAACAAGAACAACAAGAACAACAAGAACAACAAGAACAACAAGAACAACAAGAACAACAAGAACAACAAGAACAACAACAACAAGAACAGCAAGAACAACAACAACATTAACAACAAGAACATCAACAACCAGAGCAACAAGAGCAACAAGAGCAACAAGTGCAACAAGAACAACAAGAACAACAAGCACAACAAGAACAACAAGAACAACAACAACAAGAACAGCAAGAACAATAACAACATTAACAACAAGAACATCAACAACCAGAGCAGCAAGAGCAACAAGAGCAACATGTGCAACAAGAACAACAAGAACAACAAGCACAACAAGAACAACAAGAACAACAAGAGCAACAAGAGCAACAAGAGCAACAAGAACAACAAGAACAACAGGAGCAACAACAACAACAACAACAACAAGAACAACAACAACAACAAGAACAACAAGAACAACAAGAACAACGAGAACAACAAGAACGACAAGAGCAACAAGAGCAACAAGAGCAACAAGAGCAACAAGAGCAACAAGAACAACAAGAACAACAAGACCAACAAGATCAACAAGATCAACAAGAACAACAAGAACAACAAGAACAACAAGCACAACAAGAACAACAAGGACAACAACAACAAGAACAACAAGGACAACATCATCAACAACAACATCAAGAACAACATGAACAGTAAGAACAACAAGAACAACAAGAGCAACAAGAAGAACAAGAACAACAAGAACAACAAGGACAACATCATCAACAACAACAACAAGAACAACATGAATAGTAAGAGCAACAAGAACAACAAGAACAACGAGAAGAACAAGAACAACGAGAACAGCAAGAACAACAACAACAACAAGAACAACAAGAACAACAAGAACAACAAGAACAACAACAACAAGAACAGCAAGAACAACAACAACATTAACAACAAGAACATCAACAACCAGAGCAACAAGAGCAACAAGAGCAACAAGTGCAACAAGAACAACAAGAACAACAAGAACAACCGGAACAACAAGAACGACAAGAAAAACCAGAACAACAACAACAAGAACAACTAGAACAAGAACAAGAAGAACAACAAGAACAACAACAACCAGAACAACAAGAACTACAACAGCAACGAGAGCAACAAGAACAACAAGATCAACAAGAACAACAAGAACAACAAGAACAACAACAACAAGAACAGCAAGAACAACAACAACATTAACAACAAGAACATCAACAACCAGAGCAACAAGAGCAACAAGAGCAACAAGTGCAACAAGAACAACAAGAACAACAAGCACAACAAGAACAACAAGAACAACAACAACAACAACAACAACAAGAACAACAAGAACAACAGGAACAACAACAACAACAACAACAACAACAACAACAAGAACAACAACAACAACAACAAGAACAACAAGAACAACAACAACAACAAGAACAACAAGAACAACATGAACAGTAAGAACAACAAGAACAACATGGAGAACAAGAACAACAAGAACAACAAGAACAACAAGAGCAACAAGAGCAACAAGAACAACAAGAACAACAAGAACAACAAGAACAACAAGAACAACAAGAACAACAAGAACAACAAGAACAACCGGAACAACAAGAACGACAAGAAAAACCAGAACAACAACAACAAGAACAACTAGAACAAGAACAAGAAGAACAACAAGAACAACAACAACCAGAACAACAAGAACTACAACAGCAACGAGAGCAACAAGAACAACAAGATCAACAAGAACAACAAGAACAACAAGAACAACAAGAACAACAAGAACAACAACAACAAGAACAGCAAGAACAACAACAACATTAACAACAAGAACATCAACAACCAGAGCACCAAGAGCAACAAGAGCAACAAGTGCAACAAGAACAACAAGAACAACAAGAACAGCAAGAACAACAAGAACAACAAGAGCAACAAGAGCAACAAGAACAACAAGAACAACAGGAACAACAAGGACAACAACAACAAGAACAACAAGGACAACATCATCAACAACAACAACAAGAACAACTTGAACAGTAAGAACAACAAGAACAACAAGAGCAACAAGAAGAACAAGGACAACAAGAACAACATCATCAACAACAACAACAAGAACAACATGAACAGTAAGAGCAACAAGAACAACAAGAACAACAAGAATAGCAAGAACAACAAGAACAACAAGAACAACAAGAACAACGAGAACAACGAGAACAACGAGAACAGCGAGAACAACGAGAACAACGAGGACAACGAGAACAACGAGAACAACGAGAACAACGAGAACAACGAGAACAACGAGAACAACGAGAACAACGAGAACAACGAGAACAACGAGAACAACGAGAACAACGAGAACAACGAGAACAACGAGAACAACGAGAACAACGAGAACAACGAGAGCAACGAGATCAACGAGAACAACGAGAACAACGAGAACAACGAGAACAACGAGAACAACAAGAAAAACAAGAACAACGAGAACAACGAGAACAACAAGAACAACAATAGCAACAAGAGCAACAAGAGCAACAAGAACAACAAGAACAACAAGAACAACAAGATCAACAAGCACAACAAGAACAACAAGGACAACAACAACAAGAACAACAAGGACAAGGACAACAACAACAACAACAACAACAACAAGAACAACAACAACATGAACAACAAGAACATCAACAACCAGAACAACAAGAACAACAACAGCAACAAGAGCAACAAGAGCAACAAAAGCAACAAGAGCAACAAGAGCAACAAGAACAACAAGAGCAACAAGAACAACAAGATCTACAAGAACAACAAGCACAACAAGAACAACAATGACAACTACAACAAGAACAACAAGGACAACAACAACAACAACAACAAGAACAACAAGAACAACATGAACAGTAAGAACAACAAGAACAACAAGAACAACATGGAGAACAAGAACAACAAGAACAACAAGAACAACAAGAGCAACAAGAACAACAAGAACAACAAGAACAACAAGAACAACAAGAACAACAAGAACAATCGGAACATCAAGAACGACAAGAAAAACAAGAACAACAACAACAAGAACAACTAGAACAAGAACAAGAAGAACAACAAGAACAACAACAACCGGAACAACAAGAACTACAACAGCAACGAGAGCAACAAGAACAACAAGATCAACAAGAACAACAAGAACAACAAGAACAACAAGAACAACAACAAGAACAACAAGAACAACAACAAGAACAACAAGAACAACAAGAACAACAAGAGCAACAAGAGCAACATGAGCAACAAGAACAACAAGAACAACAAGAACAACAAGAACAACAAGATCAACAAGCACAACAAGAACAACAAGGACAACAACAACAAGAACAACAAGGACAAGGACAACAACAACAACAACAACAAGAACAACAACAACATGAACAACAAGAACATCAACAACCAGAACAACAAGAACAACAACAGCAACAAGAGCAACAAGAGCAACAAAAGCAACAAGAGCAACAAGAGCAACAAGAACAACAAGAGCAACAAGAGCAACAAGAGCAACAAGAACAACAAGATCTACAAGAACAACAAGCACAACAAGAACAACAATGACAACTACAACAAGAACAACAAGGACAACAACAACAACAACAACAAGAACAACAAGAACAACATGAACAGTAAGAAAAACAAGAACAACAAGAACAACATGGAGAACAAGATCAACAAGAACAACAAGAACAACAAGAGCAACAAGAACAACAAGAACAACAAGAACAACAAGACCAACAAGATCAACAAGATCAACAAGAACAACAAGAACAACAAGAACAACAAGCACAACAAGAACAACAAGGACAACAACAACAAGAACAACAAGGACAACATCATCAACAACAACAACAACAAGAACAACATGAACAGTAAGAACAACAAGAACAACAAGAGCAACAAGAAGAACAAGAACAACAAGAACAACAAGGACAACATCATCAACAACAACAACAAGAACAACATGAACAGTAAGAGCAACAAGAACAACAAGAACAACGAGAAGAACAAGAACAACGAGAACAACAAGAACAACAACAACAACAAGAACAACAAGAACAACAAGAACACCGAGAACAACGAGAACAACGAGAACAACGAGAACAGCGAGACCAACGAGAACAACGAGAACAACGAGAACAACGAGAACAACGAGAACAACGAGAACAACGAGAACAACGAGAACAACGAGATCAACGAGAACAACGAGAACAACGAGAACAACGAGAACAACGAGAACAACAAGAACAACAAGAACAACAAGAACAACAACAAGAACAACAAGAACAACAACAAGAACAACAAGAACAACAAGAACAACAAGAGCAACAAGAGCAACAAGAACAACATGAACAACAAGAACAACAAGATCAACAAGCACAACAAGAACAACAAGGACAACAAGGACAACAACAACAAGAACAACAAGGACAAGGACAACAACAACAACAACAACAAGAACAACAACAACATGAACAACAAGAACATCAACAACCAGAACAACAAGAACAACAACAGCAACAAGAGCAACAAGAGCAACAAAAGCAACAAGAGCAACAAGAGCAACAAGAGCAACAAGAGCAACAAGAACAACAAGAACAACAAGAGCAACAAGAGCAACAAGAGCAACAAGAACAACAAGATCTACAAGAACAACAAGCACAACAAGAACAACAAGAACAACCGGAACAACAAGAACGACAAGAAAAACCAGAACAACAACAACAAGAACAACTAGAACAAGAACAAGAAGAACAACAAGAACAACAACAACCAGAACAACAAGAACTACAACAGCAACGAGAGCAACAAGAACAACAAGATCAACAAGAACAACAAGAACAACAAGAACAACAAGAACAACAAGAACAACAACAACAAGAACAGCAAGAACAACAACAACATTAACAACAAGAACATCAACAACCAGAGCAACAAGAGCAACAAGAGCAACAAGTGCAACAAGAACAACAAGAACAACAAGCACAACAAGAAAAACAAGAACAACAAGAGCAACAAGAGCAACAAGAACAACAAGAACAACAGGAACAACAACAACAACAACAACAAGAACAACAAGAACAACAACAACAACAACAAGAACAACAAGAACAACAAGAACAACAAGAGCAACGAGAACAACGAGAACAACAAGAGCAACAAGAGCAACAAGAACAACAAGAACAACAAGATCAACAAGCACAACAAGAACAACAAGGACAACAACAACAAGAACAACAAGGACAAGGACAACAACAACAACAACAACAAGAACAACAACAACATGAACAACAAGAACATCAACAACCAGAACAACAAGAACAACAACAGCAACAAGAGCAACAAGAGCAACAAAAGCAACAAGAGCAACAAGAGCAACAAGAGCAACAAGAACAACAAGAACAACAAGAGCAACAAGAGCAACAAGAGCAACAAGAACATCAAGATCTACAAGAACAACAAGCACAACAAGAACAACAATGACAACTACAACAAGAACAACAAGGACAACAACAACAACAACAACAACAAGAACAACAAGAACAACATGAACAGTAAGAACAACAAGAACAACAAGAACAACATGGAGAACAAGAACAACAAGAACAACAAGAACAACAAGAGCAACAAGAACAACAAGAACAACAAGAACAACAAGAACAACAAGAACAACAAGAACAACCGGAACAACAAGAACGACAAGAAAAACCAGAACAACAACAACAAGAACAACTAGAACAAGAACAAGAAGAACAACAAGAACAACAACAACCAGAACAACAAGAACTACAACAGCAACGAGAGCAACAAGAACAACAAGATCAACAAGAACAACAAGAACAACAAGAACAACAAGAACAACAACAACAAGAACAGCAAGAACAACAACAACATTAACAACAAGAACATCAACAACCAGAGCAACAAGAGCAACAAGAGCAACAAGTGCAACAAGAACAACAAGAACAACAAGCACAACAAGAACAACAAGAACAACAACAACAAGAACAGCAAGAACAATAACAACATTAACAACAAGAACATCAACAACCAGAGCAGCAAGAGCAACAAGAGCAACATGTGCAACAAGAACAACAAGAACAACAAGCACAACAAGAACAACAAGAACAACAAGAGCAACAAGAGCAACAAGAGCAACAAGAACAACAAGAACAACAGGAGCAACAACAACAACAACAACAACAAGAACAACAACAACAACAAGAACAACAGGAACAACAAGAACAACGAGAACAACAAGAACGACAAGAGCAACAAGAGCAACAAGAGCAACAAGAGCAACAAGAACATCAAGAACAACAAGACCAACAAGATCAACAAGATCAACAAGAACAACAAGAACAACAAGAACAACAAGCACAACAAGAACAACAAGGACAACAACAACAAGAACAACAAGGACAACATCATCAACAACAACAACAAGAACAACATGAACAGTAAGAACAATAAGAACAACAAGAGCAACAAGAAGAACAAGAACAACAAGAACAACAAGGACAACATCATCAACAACAACAACAAGAACAACATGAATAGTAAGAGCAACAAGAACAACAAGAACAACGAGAAGAACAAGAACAACGAGAACAGCAAGAACAACAACAACAACAAGAACAACAAGAACAACAAGAACAACGAGAACAACGAGAACAACGAGAACAACGAGAACAGCGAGAACAACGAGAACAACGAGGACAACGAGAACAACGAGAACAACGAGAACAACGAGAACAACGAGAACAACGAGAACAACGAGAACAACGAGAACAACGAGAACAACGAGATCAACGAGAACAACGAGAACAACGAGAACAACGAGAACAACAAGAACAACAAGAACAACAAGAACAACAAGAACAACAACAAGAACAACAGGAACAACAAGAGCAACAAGAGCAACAAGAGCAACAAGAACAACAAGAACAACAAGAACAACAAGATCAACAAGCACAACAAGAACAACAAGGACAACAACAACAAGAACAACAAGGACAAGGGCAACAACAACAACAACAACAAGAACAACAACAACATGAACAACAAGAACATCAACAACCAGAACAACAAGAACAACAACAGCAACAAGAGCAACAAGAGCAACAAAAGCAACAAGAGCAACAAGAGCAACAAGAACAACAAGAACAACAAGAGCAACAAGAGCAACAAGAGCAACAAGAACAACAAGATCTACAAGAACAACAAGCACAACAAGAACAACAATGACAACTACAACAAGAACAACAAGGACAACAACAACAACAACAAGAACAACATGAACAGTAAGAACAACAAGAACAACAAGAACAACATGGAGAACAAGAACAACAAGAACAACAAGAACAACAAGAGCAACAAGAACAACAAGAACAACAAGAACAACAAGAACAACAAGAACAACAAGAACAACAAGAACAACAAGAACAACAAGAACAACCGGAACAACAAGAACGACAAGAAAAACCAGAACAACAACAACAAGAACAACTAGAACAAGAACAAGAAGAACAACAAGAACAACAACAACCAGAACAACAAGAACTACAACAGCAACGAGAGCAGCAAGAACAACAAGATCAACAAGAACAACAAGAACAACAAGAACAACAACAACAAGAACAGCAAGAACAACAACAACATTAACAACAAGAACAACAAGAACAACAACAACAAGAACAGCAAGAACAACAACAACATTAACAACAAGAACATCAACAACCAGAGCAACAAGAGCAACAAGAGCAACAAGTGCAACAAGAACAACAAGAACAACAAGCACAACAAGAACAAGAAGAACAACAAGAGCAGCAAGAGCAACAAGAACAACAAGAACAACAGGAACAACAAGGACAACAACAACAAGAACAACAAGGACAACATCATCAACAACAACAACAAGAACAACATGAACAGTAAGAACAACAAGAACAACAAGAGCAACAAGAAGAACAAGAACAACAAGAACAACAAGGACAACATCATCAACAACAACAACAAGAACAACATGAACAGTAAGAACAACAAGAACAACAAGAGCAACAAGAAGAACAAGAACAACAAGAACAACAAGGACAACATCATCAACAACAACAACAAGAACAACGTGAACAGTAAGAGCAACAAGAACAGCAAGAACAACGAGAAGAACAAGAACAACGAGAACAACAAGAACAACAACAACAACAAGAACAACAAGAACAACAAGAACAACGAGAACAACGAGAACAACGAGAACAGCGAGACCAACGAGAACAACGAGAACAACGAGAACAACGAGGACAACGAGAACAACGAGAACAACGAGAACAACGAGAACAACGAGAACAACGAGAACAACGAGGACAACGAGAACAACGAGAACAACGAGAACAACGAGAACAACAAGAACAACAAGAGCAACAAGAACAACTAGAGCAACAAGAGCAACAAGAGCAACAAGAGCAACAAAAACAACAAGATCTACAAGAACAACAAGCACAACAAGAACAACAATGACAACAACAACAAGAACAACAAGGACAATAACAACAACAACAACAAGAACAACAAGAACAACAAAAACAACGAGAACAACGAGAACAACGAGAACAACGAGAACAACGAGACCAACGAGGACAACGAGAACAACGAGAACAACGAGAACAACGAAAACAACGAAAACAACGAGAACATAAGAACAACAACAAGAACAACAAGAACAACAAGAACAACAAGAACAACAAGAACAACAAGAACAACAACGGCAACAAGAGCAACAAGAACAACAAGAACAAAAAGATCAACAAGATCAACAAGAACAACAAGAACAGCAAGATCAACAAGATCAACAAGAACAACAAGATCAACAAGATCAACAAGAACAGTAAGATCAACAAGAACAACAAGAACAACAAGAACAACAAGAACAACAAGAACAACAAGAACAACAAGAACAACAAGAACAACAAGAACAACAAGAACAACAAGAACAACAAGAACAACAAGAACAACAAGAACAACAAGAACAACAAGAACAACAAGAACAACAAGATCAACAAGAACAACAAGAACAACAAGAACAACAAGAACAACAAGAACAACAAGAACAACAAGAACAACATGAACAACAAGAACAACTAGAACAACAAGAACAACAAGAACAACAAGAACAACAAGAACAACAAGAACAACAAGAACAACAAGAACAACAAGAACAACAAAAACAACGAGAACAACGAGAACAACGAGAACAACAAGAACAACGAGAACAACGAGAACAACGAGAACAACGAGAACAACGAGAACAACGAGAACAACGAGAACAACGAGAACAACGAGAACAACGAGAACAACGAGAACAACGAGAACAACGAGAACAACGAGAACAACGAGAACAACGAGAACAACGAGAACAACGAGAACAACGAGAACAACGAGAACAACGAGAACAACAAGAACAACAAGAACAACAAGAACAACAACAAGAACAACAACAAGAACAACAAGAACAACGAGAACAACAAGAACAACAAGAAGAACAAGAACAACAACAAGAACAACAAGAACAACAACAAGAACAACAAGAACAACATGACCAGCACGAACAACGAGAACAACGAGAACAACGAGAACAACGAGACCAACGAGACCAACGAGAACAACGAGAACAACGAGAACAACGAGAACAACGAGGACAACGAGGACAACGAGGACAACGAGGACAACGAGGACAACGAGAACAACGAGAACAACGAGAACAACGAGAACAACGAGAACAACGAGAACAACGAGAACAACGAGAACAACGAGAACAACGAGAACAACGAGAACAACGAGAACAACGAGAACAACAAGAACAACAAGAACAACAAGAACAACAAAAACAACGAGAACAACGAGAACAACGAGAACAACAAGAACAACAAAAACAACGAGAACAACGAGAACAACGAGAACAACGAGAACAACGAGAACAACGAGAACAACGAGAACAACGAGACCAACGAGAACAACGAGAACAACGAGGACAACGAGGACAACGAGGACAACGAGGACAACGAGGACAACGAGGACAACGAGGACAACGAGAACAACGAGAACAACGAGAACAACGAGAACAACGAGAACAACGAGAACAACGAGAACAACGAGAACAACGAGAACAACGAGAACAACGAGAACAACGAGAACAACGAGAACAACAAGAACAACAAGAACAACAAGAACAACAACAAGAACAACAACAAGAACAACAACAAGAACAACAAGAACAACGAGAACAACAAGAACAACAAGAAGAACAAGAACAACAACAAGAACAACAAGAACAACAACAAGAACAACAAGAACAACATGACCAGCACGAACAACAAGAACAACAAGAACAAGAACAGCAAGAAAAACAACAACAACAACAACAACAAGAACAACAAGAACAACAAGAACAACAAGAACAACAAGAACAACAAGAACAACAAGAACAACAAGAACAACAAGAACAACAAGAACAACAAGAACAACAAGAACAACAAGAACAACAAGAACAACAAGAACAACAAGAACAACAAGAACAACAAGAACAACAAGAACAACAAGAACAACAAGAACAACAAGAACAACAAGAACAACAAGAACAACAAGAACAACAAGAACAACAAGAACAACAAGAACAACAAGAACAACAAAAACAACGAGAACAACGAGAACAACGAGAACAACGAGAACAACGAGAACAACGAGAACAACGTGACCAACGAGACCAACGAGAACAACGAGAACAATGAGAACAACGAGGACAACGAGGACAACGAGGACAACGAGAACAACGAGAACAACGAGGACAACGAGAACAACGAGAACAACGAGAACAACGAGAACAACGAGAACAACGAGAACAACGAGAACAACGAGAACAACGAGGACAACGAGAACAACGAGAACAACGAGAACAACGAGAACAACAAGAACAACAAGAGCAACAAGAACAACTAGAGCAACAAGAGCAACAAGAGCAACAAAAACAACAAGATCTACAAGAACAACAAGCACAACAAGAACAACAATGACAACAACAACAAGAACAACAAGGACAATAACAACAACAACAACAAGAACAACAAGAACAACAAAAACAACGAGAACAACGAGAACAACGAGAACAACGAGAACAACGAGACCAACGAGGACAACGAGAACAACAAGAACAACGAGAACAACGAAAACAACGAAAACAACGAGAACAACAAGAACAACAACAAGAACAACAAGAACAACAACAAGAACAACAAGAACAACAAGAACAACAAGGGCAACAAGAGCAACAAGAACAACAAGAGCAAAAAGATCAACAAGATCAACAAGAACAACAAGAACAGCAAGATCAACAAGATCAACAAGAACAACAAGATCAACAAGATCAACAAGAACAGTAAGATCAACAAGAACAACAAGAACAACAAGAACAACAAGAACAACAAGAACAACAAGAACAACAAGAACAACAAGAACAACAAGAACAACAAGAACAACAAGAACAACAAGAACAACAAGATCAACAAGAACAACAAGAACAACAAGAACAACAAGAACAACAAGAACAACAAGAACAACAAGAACAACATGAACAACAAGAACAACTAGAACAACAAGAACAACAAGAACAACAAGAACAACAAGAACAACAAGAACAACAAGAACAACAAGAACAACAAGAACAACAAGAACAACAAAAACAACGAGAACAACGAGAACAACGAGAACAACAAGAACAACAAAAACAACGAGAACAACGAGAACAACGAGAACAACGAGAACAACGAGAACAACGAGAACAACGAGACCAACGAGACCAACGAGACCAACGAGACCAACGAGAACAACGAGAACAACGAGGACAACGAGGACAACGAGGACAACGAGGACAACGAGGACAACGAGGACAACGAGAACAACGAGAACAACGAGAACAACGAGAACAACGAGAACAACAAGAACAACAAGAACAACGAGAACAACAAGAACAACAAGAAGAACAAGAACAACAACAAGAACAACAAGAACAACAACAAGAACAACAAGAACAACATGACCAGCACGAACAACAAGAACAACAAGAACAAGAACAGCAAGAAAAACAACAACAACAACAACAAGAACAACAAGAACAACAAGAACAACAAGAACAACAAGAACAACAAGAACAACAAGAACAACAAGAACAACAAGAACAACAAGAACAACAAGAACAACAAGAACAACAAGAACAACAAGAACAACAAGAACAACAAGAACAACAAGAACAACAAGAACAACGAGAACAACGAGAACAACGAGAACAACGAGAACAACGAGAACAACGAGAACAACGAGAACAACGAGAACAACGAGACCAACGAGACCAACGAGAACAACGAGAACAACGAGAACAACGAGGACAACGAGGACAACGAGGACAACGAGGACAACGAGAACAACGAGAACAACGAGAACAACGAGAACAACGAGAACAACGAGAACAACGAGAACAACGAGAACAACGAGAACAACGAGAACAACAAGAACAACAAGAACAACAACAAGAACAACAACAAGAACAACAACAAGAACAACAAGAACAACGAGAACAACGAGAACAACAAGAACAACAAGAAGAACAAGAACAACAACAAGAACAACAAGAACAACAACAAGAACAACAAGAACAACAAGATCAACAAGATCAACAAGAACAACAAGAACAACAAGCACAACATCATCAACAACAACAACAAGAGCAACATGAACAGTAAGAACAACAAGAACAACAAGAACAACAAGAACAACAAGAACAACAAGAACAACAAGAACAACAAGGACAACAACAACAATAACAACAACAAGAACAACAAAAACAGCAAGAGCAACAACAACAACAACAAGAACAACAAGAACAACAACAACATGAAGAACAAGAACATCATCAACCAGAACAACAAGAACAACAACAGCAACAAGAGCAACAAGAGCAACAAGAGCAACAAGAACAACAAGAACAACAAGAACAACCAGAACAACAACAACAAGAACAACTAGAACAACAACAAGAACAACAACAACAACAACAAGAACAACAAAAACAACAAGAACAACAAGAACAACAATAACAACCGGAACAACAAGAACAACCGGAACAACAAGAACAACAAGAACAACCAGAACAACAACAACAAGAACAACAAGAACAACAACAACAACAAGAACAACAAGAACAACAAGAACAACAAGAACAATAAGAACAACAAGAACAACAAGAACAACAAGAACAACAAGAACAATAAAAACAACAAGAACAACAAGAACAACAAGAACAACAAGTGCAACAAGAACAACAAGAACAACAAGCACAACAAGAACAACAAGAACAACAAGAGCAACAAGAGCAACAAGAACAACAAGAACAACAGGAACAACAACAACAACAAGAACAAGAACAACAACAACAACAACAACAAGAACAACAAGAACAACAAGAACAACGATAACAACGAGAACAACGAGAACAACGAGAACAACGAGAGCAACGAGAACAACGAGAACAACGAGTACAACGAGAACAACGAGAACAACGAGATCAACGAGATCAACGAGAACAACGAGAACAACAAGAGCAACGAGAACAACGAGAACAACGAGAACAACGAGAACAACAAGAACAACAAGAACAACAACAAGAACAACAAGAACAACAAGAACAACAACAAGAACAACAAGAACAACAAGAACAACAAGAACAACAAGAACAACCAGAACAACACGAACAACAAGAACAACAAGAACGACAAGAGCAACAAGAGCAACAAGAGCAACAAGAGCAACAAGAACAACAAGAACAACAAGATCAACAAGATCAACAAGAACAACAAGAACAACAAGAACAACAAGAACAACAAGAACAACAAGCACAACAAGAACAACAAGGACAACAACAACAAGAACAACAAGGACAACATCATCAACAACAACAACAAGAACAACATGAACAGTAAGAACAACAAGAACAACAAGAGCAACAAGAAGAACAAGAACAACAAGAACAACAAGGACAACATCATCAACAACAACAACAAGAACAACATGAACAGTAAGAGCAACAAGAACAACGAGAAGAACAAGAACAACGAGAACAACAAGAACAACAAGAACAACAAGAACAACAAGAACAACAAGAACAACAAGAACAACAAGAACAACAAGAACAACGAGAACAGCGAGACCAACGAGAACAACGAGAACAACGAGAACAACCAGAACAACGAGAACAACGAGATCAACGAGAACAACGAGAACAACGAGAACAACGAGAACAACAAGAACAACAAGAACAACAACAAGAACAACAAGAACAACAACAAGAACAACAAGAACAACCAGAACAACAACAACAAGAACAACAAGAACAACAACAACAACAAGAACAACAAGAACATCAAGAACAACAAGAACAATAAGAACAACAAGAACAACAAGAACAACAAGAACAACAAGAACAATAAAAACAACAAGAACAACAAGAACAACAAGAACAACAAGAACAACAAGAACAACAAGAACAACAAGAACAACAAGAACAACATGAACAACAAGAACAACAAGAACAACAAGAACAACAAGAACAACAAGGACAACAACAACAACAATAACAACAACAACAAGAACAACAAGAACAACATGACCAGCACGAACAACAAGAACAACAAGAACAACAAGAACAACTAGAACAACAAGGACAACAAGACAACATGAACAGCAAGAAAAACAAGAACAACAAGAACAAGAACAACAAGAACAACCGGAACAACAAGAACAACAAGAACAACCAGAACAACAACAACAAGAACAACTAGAACAACAACAAGAAGAACAACAAGAACAACAAGAACAACCGGAACAACAAGAACGACAAGAAAAACCAGAACAACAACAACAAGAACAACTAGAACAAGAACAAGAAGAACAACAAGAACAACAACAACTAGAACAACAAGAACTACAACAGCAACGAGAGCAACAAGAACAACAAGATCAACAAGAACAACAAGAACAACAAGAACAACAAGAACAACAAGAACAGCATGAACAACAACAACGTTAACAACAAGAACATCAACAACCAGAGCAACAAGAGCAACAAGAGCAACAAGTGCAACAAGAACAACAAGAACAACAAGCACAACAAGAACAACAAGAACAACAAGAGCAACAAGAGCAACAAGAACAACAAGAACAACAGGAACAACAACAACAACAAGAACAAGAACAACAACAACAACAACAACAAGAACAACAAGAACAACAAGAACAACGAGAACAACGAGAACAACGAGAACAACGAGAACAACGAGAACAACGAGAGCAACGAGAACAACGAGAACAACGAGTACAACGAGAACAACGAGAACAACGAGATCAACGAGATCAACGAGAACAACGAGAACAACGAGAACAACGAGAACAACGAGAACAACGAGAACAACAAGAACAACAAGAACAACAACAAGAACAACAAGAACAACAAGAACAACAACAAGAACAACAAGAACAACAAGAACAACAAGAACAACAAGAACAACCAGAACAACACGAACAACAAGAACAACAAGAACGACAAGAGCAACAAGAGCAACAAGAGCAACAAGAGCAACAAGAACAACAAGAACAACAAGATCAACAAGATCAACAAGAACAACAAGAACAACAAGAACAACAAGAACAACAAGAACAACAAGCACAACAAGAACAACAAGGACAACAACAACAAGAACAACAAGGGCAACATCGTCAACAACAACAACAAGAACAACATGAACAGTAAGAACAACAAGAACAACAAGAGCAACAAGAAGAACAAGAACAACAAGAACAACAAGGACAACATCATCAACAACAACAACAAGAACAACATGAACAGTAAGAGCAACAAGAACAACGAGAAGAACAAGAACAACGAGAACAACAAGAACAACAAGAACAACAAGAACAACAAGAACAACAAGAACAACAAGAACAACAAGAACAACGAGAACAGCGAGACCAACGAGAACAACGAGAACAACGAGAACAACCAGAACAACGAGAACAACGAGATCAACGAGAACAACGAGAACAACGAGAACAACGAGAACAACAAGAACAACAAGAACAACAACAAGAACAACAAGAACAACAACAAGAACAACAAGAACAACAACAAGAACAACAAGAACAACGAGAACAACAAGAGCAACAAGAGCAACAAGAGCAACAAGAGCAACAAGAACAACAAGAACAACAAGAACAACAAGATCAACAAGCACAACAAGAACAACAAGGACAACAACAACAAGAACAACAAGGACAAGGACAAAAACAACAACTACAACAAGAACAACAACAACATGAACAACAAGAACAACAACAACCAGAACAAAAAGAACAACTACAGCAACAAGAGCAACAAAAGCAACAAGAGCAACAAGAGCAACAAGAGCAACAAGAACAACAAGAACAACAAGAGCAACAAGAACAACAAGAGCAACAAGAGCAACAAGAGCAACAAGAACAACAAGATATACAAGAACAACAAGCACAACAAGAACAACAATGACAACAACAACAAGAACAACAAGGACAACAACAACAACAACAAGAACAACAAGAACAACATGAACAGTAAGAACAACAAGAACAACAAGAACAACAAGGAGAACAAGAACAACAAGAACAACAAGAACAACAAGAGCAACAAGAACAACAAGCACAACAAGAACAACAAGAACAACAAGAGCAACAAGAGCAACAAGAACAACAAGATCAACAACAACAACAACAACAACAACAAGAACAACTACAACAACAAGAACAACAAGAACAACGAGAACAACGAGAACAACGAGAACAACGAGAACAACGAGAACAACGAGAACAACGAGATCAACGAGAACAACGAGAACAACGAGAACAACGAGAACAACAAGAACAACAAGAACAACAACAAGAACAACAAGAACAACAACAAGAACAACAAGAACAACCAGAACAACAACAACAAGAACAACAAGAACAACAACAACAACAAGAACAACAAGAACAACAAGAACAACAAGAACAACAAGAACAACAAGAACAACAAGAACAACAAGAACAACAAGAACAACAAGAACAACAAGAACAACAAGAACAACATGAACAACAAGAACAACAAGAACAACAAGAACAACAAGAACAACAAGGACAACAACAACAACAATAACAACAACAACAAGAACAACAAGAACAACATGACCAGCACGAACAACAAGAACATCAAGAACAACAAGAACAACTAGAACAACAAGGACAACAAGACAACATGAACAGCAAGAAAAACAAGAACAACAAGAACAAGAACAACAAGAACAACCGGAACAACAAGAACAACCAGAACAACAACAACAAGAACAACTAGAACAACAACAAGAAGAACAACAAGAACAACAAGAACAACCGGAACAACAAGAACGACAAGAAAAACCAGAACAACAACAACAAGAACAACTAGAACAAGAACAAGAAGAACAACAAGAACAACAACAACTAGAACAACAAGAACTACAACAGCAACGAGAGCAACAAGAACAACAAGATCAACAAGAACAACAAGAACAACAAGAACAACAAGAACAACAAGAACAGCAAGAACAACAACAACGTTAACAACAAGAACATCAACAACCAGAGCAACAAGAGCAACAAGAGCAACAAGTGCAACAAGAACAACAAGAACAACAAGCACAACAAGAACAACAAGAACAACAAGAGCAACAAGAGCAACAAGAACAACAAGAACAACAGGAACAACAACAACAACAAGAACAAGAACAACAACAACAACAAGAACAACAAGAACAACAAGAACAACGAGAACAACGAGAACAACGAGAACAACGAGAACAACGAGAACAACGAGAGCAACGAGAACAACGAGAACAACGAGTACAACGAGAACAACGAGAACAACGAGATCAACGAGATCAACGAGAACAACGAGAACAACGAGAACAACGAGAACAACGAGAACAACGAGAACCACGAGAACAACGAGAACAACAAGAACAACAAGAACAACAACAAGAACAACAAGAACAACAAGAACAACAACAAGAACAACAAGAACAACAAGAACAACAAGAACAACAAGAACAACCAGAACAACACGAACAACAAGAACAACAAGAACGACAAGAGCAACAAGAGCAACAAGAGCAACAAGAGCAACAAGAACAACAAGAACAACAAGATCAACAAGATCAACAAGAACAACAAGAACAACAAGAACAACAAGAACAACAAGAACAACAAGCACAACAAGAACAACAAGGACAACAACAACAAGAACAACAAGGACAACATCATCAACAACAACAACAAGAACAACATGAACAGTAAGAACAACAAGAACAACAAGAGCAACAAGAAGAACAAGAACAACAAGAACAACAAGGACAACATCATCAACAACAACAACAAGAACAACATCAACAGTAAGAGCAACAAGAACAACGAGAAGAACAAGAACAACGAGAACAACAAGAACAACAAGAACAACAAGAACAACAAGAACAACAAGAACAACAAGAACAACAAGAACAACAAGAACAACGAGAACAGCGAGACCAACGAGAACAACGAGAACAACGAGAACAACCAGAACAACGAGAACAACGAGATCAACGAGAACAACGAGAACAACGAGAACAACGAGAACAACAAGAACAACAAGAACAACAACAAGAACAACAAGAACAACAACAAGAACAACAAGAACAACGAGAACAACAAGAGCAACAAGAGCAACAAGAGCAACAAGAGCAACAAGAACAACAAGAACAACAAGAACAACAAGATCAACAAGCACAACAAGAACAACAAGGACAACAACAACAAGAACAACAAGGACAAGGACAAAAACAACAACTACAACAAGAACAACAACAACATGAACAACAAGAACAACAACAACCAGAACAAAAAGAACAACTACAGCAACAAGAGCAACAAAAGCAACAAGAGCAACAAGAGCAACAAGAGCAACAAGAACAACAAGAACAACAAGAGCAACAAGAACAACAAGAGCAACAAGAGCAACAAGAGCAACAAGAACAACAAGATATACAAGAACAACAAGCACAACAAGAACAACAATGACAACAACAACAAGAACAACAAGGACAACAACAACAACAACAAGAACAACAAGAACAACATGAACAGTAAGAACAACAAGAACAACAAGAACAACAAGGAGAACAAGAACAACAAGAACAACAAGAACAACAAGAGCAACAAGAACAACAAGCACAACAAGAACAACAAGAACAACAAGAGCAACAAGAGCAACAAGAACAACAAGATCAACAACAACAACAACAACAACAACAAGAACAACTACAACAACAAGAACAACAAGAACAACGAGAACAACGAGAACAACGAGAACAACGAGAACAACGAGAACAACGAGGTCAACGAGAACAACGAGAACAACGAGAACAACGAGAACAACGAGAACAACGAGAACAACGAGAACAACGAGAACAACGAGAACAACGAGAACAACGAGTACAACGAGAACAACGAGAACAACGAGATCAACGAGATCAACAAGATCAACAAGATCAACAAGATCAACAAGATCAACAAGAACAACAAGAACAACAAGAACAAAAAGAACAACAAGAACAACAAGAACAACAAGAACAACAAGAACAACAAGAACAACAAGAACAACAAGAACAACAAGAACAACAAGAACAACAAGCACAACAAGAACAACAAGGACAACAACAACAAGAACAACAAGGACAACATCATCAACAACAACAACAAGAACAACATGAACAGTAAGAACAACAAGAACAACAAGAACAACAAGAAGAACATCATCATCAACAACAACAAGAACAACATGAACAGTAAGAACAACAAGAACAACAAGAACAACAAGAAGAACAAGAACAACAAGAACAACAAGAAGAACAAGAACAACAAGAACAACAAGAACAACAAGAACAACAAGAACAACAAGAATAACAAGAACATCAACAACCAGAACAACAAGAACAACAACAGCAACAAGAGTAACAAGAGCAACAAGAGCAACAATAACAACAAGAACAACAAGAACAACAAGATCAACAAGAGCAACAATACCAACAAGAACAACAAGAACAACAAGAACAACAAGAACAACAAGAACGGCAAGGACAACAACAACAACAACAACAACAAAAACAACAAGAACAGAAAGAACAACAAGGACAACAAGAACAAGAACAGCAAGAGCAACAACAACAAGAACCACATGAACAACAACAACAAGAACAACAAGAACAACAACAACAACAGGAACAACAAGAACCACAACGACAAGAACAACAACAACAAGAACAACAAAAACAAGAACTACAAGAACAACAACAAGAACAACAACAAGAACAACAAGAGCAACAAGAACAACAAGAGCAACAAGAACAACAAGAGCAACGAGAACAACAACAGCAACAAGAGCAACAAGAACAACAAGATCAACAAGAACAACAAGCACAACAAGAACAGCAAGGACAACAACAACAAGAGCAACAAGGACAACAACAACAACAACAAGGACAACTAGAACAACAACAAGAAGAACAACAAGAACAACATGAACAACAAAAACAACAAGAACAACAAGAACAACAAGAACAACAAGAAAAACAAGAACAACAAGAACAACAAGAACAACAAGAACATCAAGAACAAAAAGAACAACAAGAACAACAAGGACAACAACAACAATAACAACAACAACAACAACAAAAATAAGAACAACAACAACAACAAGAACAACAAGAACAACCAGAACAACAACAACAAATACAACTAGAACAACAACAACAAGAACAACAAGAACAACAAGAACAACAAGAACAACTAGAACAACAAGGACAACAAGACAACATGAACAGCAAAAACAACAAGAACAACAAGAACAAGAACAACAAGAACAACCGGAACAACAAGAACAACAAGGACAACACGGACAACCAGAACAACAACAACAAGGACAACTAGAACAACAACAAGAAGAACAACAAGAACAACATGAACAACAAGAACAACAAGAACAACAAAAACAACAAGAACAACAAAAACAACGAGAACAACGAGAACAACGAGACCAACGAGAACAACGAGAACAACGAGAACAACGAGAACAACGAGAACAACGAGACCAACGAGGACAACGAGAACAACGAGAACAACGAGGACAACGAGAACAACGAGAACAACGAGAACAACGAGAACAACGAGAACAACGAGAACAACGAGAACAACGAGATCAACGAGAACAACGAGATCAACGAGAACAACGAGAACAACGAGAACAACGAGAACAACAAGAACAACAAGAACAACAACAAGAACAACAAGAACAACAACAAGAACAACAAGAACAACGAGAACAACAAGAGCAACAAGAGCAACAAGAGCAACAAGAGCAACAAGAACAACAAGAACAACAAGAACAACCGGAACAGCAAGAAGAACAACAAGAACAACAAGAACAACAAGAACAACAAGATCAACAAGACCAACAAGAACAACAAGAACAACAACAACAAGAACAGCAAGAACAACAACAACATTAACAACAAGAACATCAACAACCAGAGCAACAAGAGCAACAAGTGCAACAAGTGCAACAAGAACAACAAGAACAACAAGCACAACAAGAACAACAAGAACAACAAGAACAACAACAACAACAAGAACAACAAGAACAACAAGAACAAGAAGAACAACAAGATCAACAAGATCAACAAGAACAACAAGAACAACAAGAACAACAAGATCAACAAGATCAACAAGAACAACAAGAACAACAAGAACAACAAGGAGAACAAGAACAACAAGAACAACAAGAACAACAAGAGCAACAAGAACAACAAGAACAACAAGAACAACAAGAACAACAAGAACAACAAGAACAACAAGAGCAACAAGAACAACCGGAACAACAAGAACGACAAGAACAACAAGAACAACAAGAACAACAAGAACAACAAGAGCAACAAGAACAACAAGAACAACAAGAACAACCGGAACAACAAGAACGACAAGAAAAACCAGAACAACAACAACAAGAACAACTAGAACAAGAACAAGAAGAACAACAAGAACGACAACAACCAGAACAACAAGAACTACAACAGCAACGAGAGCAACAAGAACAACAAGATCAACAAGAACAACAAGTTCAACAAGAACAACAAGAACAACAAGAACAACAAGAACAAGAACAGCAAGAACAACAAGAACAACAAGAACAACAAGAACAACAAGAACAACAAGAACAACAAGAACAACAAGAACAACAAGAACAACAAGAACAACAAGAACAACAAGGAGAACAAGAACAACAAGAACAACAAGAACAACTAGAACAAGAACAAGAAGAACAACAACAACAAGAACAACAAGAACAACAAGAACAACGAGAACAACGAGAACAACGAGAACAACGAGAACAGCGAGACCAACGAGAACAACGAGAACAACGAGAACAACGAGGACAACGAGAACAACGAGAACAACGAGAACAACGAGAACAACGAGAACAACGAGAACAACGAGAACAACGAGAACAACGAGAACAACGAGATCAACGAGAACAACAAGCACAACAAGAACAACAAGGACAACAACAACAAGAACAACAAGGACAAGGACAACAACAACAACAACAACAAGAACAACAAGGACAAGGACAACAACAACAACAAGAAGAACAACAACAACATGAACAACAAGAACATCAACAACCAGAACAACAAGAACAACAACAGCAACAA
>NW_027476094.1:475000-477500 GCF_051020955.1 Megalopta genalis
ACCAGAACAACAACAACAAGAACAACTAGAACAAGAACAAGAAGAACAACAAGAACAACAACAACCAGAACAACAAGAACTACAACAGCAACGAGAGCAACAAGAACAACAAGATCAACAAGAACAACAAGAACAACAACAACAAGAACAGCAAGAACAACAACAACATTAACAACAAGAACATCAACAACCAGAGCAGCAAGAGCAACAAGAGCAACAAGTGCAACAAGAACAACAAGAACAACAAGCACAACAAGAACAACAAGAACAACAAGAGCAACAAGAGCAACAAGAGCAACAAGAACAACAAGAACAACAGGAGCAAGAACAACAACAACAACAACAAGAACAACAACAACAACAAGAACAACAAGAACAACAAGAACAACAAGAACAACAAGAACAACGAGAACAACAAGAACGACAAGAGCAACAAGAGCAACAAGAGCAACAAGAGCAACAAGAGCAACAAGAACAACAAGAACAACAAGACCAACAAGATCAACAAGATCAACAAGAACAACAAGAACAACAAGAACAACAAGCACAACAAGAACAACAAGGACAACAACAACAAGAACAACAAGGACAACATCATCAACAACAACAACAACAAGAACAACATGAACAGTAAGAACAACAAGAACAACAAGAGCAACAAGAAGAACAAGATCAACAAGAACAACAAGGACAACATCATCAACTACAACAACAAGAACAACATGAACAGTAAGAGCAACAAGAACAACAAGAACAACGAGAAGAACAAGAACAACGAGAACAACAAGAACAACAACAACAACAAGAACAACAAGAACAACAAGAACAACGAGAACAACGAGAACAACGAGAACAACGAGAACAACGAGAACTGCGAGACCAACGAGAACAACGAGAACAACGAGAACAACGAGGACTACGAGAACAACGAGAACAACGAGAACAACGAGAACAACGAGAACAACGAGAACAACGAGAACAACGAGAACAACGAGAACAACGAGATCAACGAGAACAACGAGAACAACGAGAACAACGAGAACAACAAGAACAACAAGAACAACAAGAACAACAACAAGAACAACAAGAACAACAACAAGAACAACAAGAACAACAAGAGCAACAAGAGCAACAAGAGCAACAAGAGCAACAAGAACAACAAGAACAACAAGAACAACAAGATCAACAAGCACAACAAGAACAACAAGGACAACAACAACAAGAACAACAAGGACAAGGACAACAACAACAACAACAAGAACAACAACAACATGAACAACAAGAACATCAACAACCAGAACAACAAGAACAACAACAGCAACAAGAGCAACAAGAGCAACAAAAGCAACAAGAGCAACAAGAGCAACAAGAGCAACAAGATCAACAAGAACAACAAGAGCAACAAGAGCGACAAGAGCAACAAGAACAACAAGATCTACAAGAACAACAAGCACAACAAGAACAACAATGACAACTACAACAAGAACAACAAGGACAACAACAACAACAACAACAACAACAAGAACAATAAGAACAACATGAACAGTAAGAGCAACAAGAACAACAAGAACAACATGGAGAACAAGAACAACAAGAACAACAAGAACAACAAGAGCAACAAGAACAACAAGAACAACAAGAACAACAAGAACAACCGGAACAACAAGAACGACAAGAAAAACCAGAACAACAACAACAAGAACAACTAGAACAAGAACAAGAAGAACAACAAGAACAACAACAACCAGAACAACAAGAACTACAACAGCAACGAGAGCAACAAGAACAACAAGATCAACAAGAACAACAAGAACAACAAGAACAACAAGAACAACAACAACAAGAACAGCAAGAACAACGACAACATTAACAACAAGAACATCAACAACCAGAGCAACAAGAGCAACAAGAGCAACAAGTGCAACAAGAACAACAAGAACAACAAGCACAGCAAGAACAACAAGAACAACAACAACAAGAACAGCAAGAACAATAACAACATTAACAACAAGAGCATCAACAACCAGAGCAGCAAGAGCAACAAGAGCAACATGTGCAACAAGAACAACAAGAACAACAAGCACAACAAGAACAACAAGAACAACAAGAGCAACAAGAGCAACAAGAGCAACAAGAACAACAAGAACAACAGGAGCAACAACAACAACAACAACAACAAGAACAACAACAACAACAAGAACAACAAGAACAACAAGAACAACGAGAACAACAAGAACGACAAGAGCAACAAGAGCAACAAGAGCAACAAGAGCAACAAGAGCAACAAGAACAACAAGAACAACAAGACCAACAAGATCAACAAGATCAACAAGAACAACAAGAACAACAAGAACAACAAGAACAACAAGCACAACAAGAACAACAAGGACAACAACAACAAGAACAACAAGGACAACATCATCAACAACAACAACAAGAACAACAAGAACAACAAGAACAACAAGAACAACGAGAACAACGAGAACAACGAGAACAGCGA
>NW_027476094.1:480000-482500 GCF_051020955.1 Megalopta genalis
ATGAACAGTAAGAACAACAAGAACAACAAGAACAACATGGAGAACAAGAACAACAAGAACAACAAGAACAACAAGAGCAACAAGAACAACAAGAACAACAAGAACAACAAGAACAACAAGAAGAACCGGAACAACAAGAACGACAAGAAAAACCAGAACAACAACAACAAGAACAACTAGAACAAGAACAAGAAGAACAACAAGAACAACAACAACCAGAACAACAAGAACTACAACAGCAACGAGAGCAACAAGAACAACAAGATCAACAAGAACAACAAGAACAACAACAACAAGAACAGCAAGAACAACAACAACATTAACAACAAGAACATCAACAACCAGAGCAGCAAGAGCAACAAGAGCAACAAGTGCAACAAGAACAACAAGAACAACAAGCACAACAAGAACAACAAGAACAACAAGAGCAACAAGAGCAACAAGAGCAACAAGAACAACAAGAACAACAGGAGCAAGAACAACAACAACAACAACAAGAACAACAACAACAACAAGAACAACAAGAACAACAAGAACAACAAGAACAACGAGAACAACAAGAACGACAAGAGCAACAAGAGCAACAAGAGCAACAAGAGCAACAAGAGCAACAAGAACAACAAGAACAACAAGACCAACAAGATCAACAAGATCAACAAGAACAACAAGAACAACAAGAACAACAAGAACAACAAGAGCAACAAGAGCAACAAGAGCAACAAGAACAACAAGAACAACAGGAGCAAGAACAACAACAACAACAACAAGAACAACAACAACAACAAGAACAACAAGAACAACAAGAACAACAAGAACAACGAGAACAACAAGAACGACAAGAGCAACAAGAGCAACAAGAGCAACAAGAGCAACAAGAGCAACAAGAACAACAAGAACAACAAGACCAACAAGATCAACAAGATCAACAAGAACAACAAGAACAACAAGAACAACAAGCACAACCAGAACAACAAGGACAACAACAACAAGAACAACAAGGACAACATCATCAACAACAACAACAACAAGAACAACATGAACAGTAAGAACAACAAGAACAACAAGAGCAACAAGAAGAACAAGAACAACAAGAACAACAAGGACAACATCATCAACAACAACAACAAGAACAACATGAACAGTAAGAGCAACAAGAACAACAAGAACAACGAGAAGAACAAGAACAACGAGAACAACAAGAACAACAACAACAACAAGAACAACAAGAACAACAAGAACAACGAGAACAACGAGAACAACGAGAACAACGAGAACTGCGAGACCAACGAGAACAACGAGAACAACGAGAACAACGAGGACTACGAGAACAACGAGAACAACGAGAACAACGAGAACAACGAGAACAACGAGAACAACGAGAACAACGAGAACAACGAGAACAACGAGAACAACGAGATCAACGAGAACAACGAGAACAACGAGAACAACGAGAACAACAAGAACAACAAGAACAACAAGAACAACAAGAACAACAACAAGAACAACAGGAACAACAACAAGAACAACAAGAACAACAAGAACAACAAGAGCAACAAGAGCAACAAGAGCAACAAGAACAACAAGAACAACAAGAACAACAAGATCAACAAGCACAACAAGAACAACAAGGACAACAACAACAAGAACAACAAGGACAAGGACAACAACAACAACAACAACAAGAACAACAACAACATGAACAACAAGAACATCAACAACCAGAACAACAAGAACAACAACAGCAACAAGAGCAACAAGAGCAACAAAAGCAACAAGAGCAACAAGAGCAACTAGAGCAACAAGATCAACAAGAACAACAAGAGCAACAAGAGCAACAAGAGCAACAAGAACAACAAGATCTACAAGAACAACAAGCACAACAAGAACAACAATGACAACTACAACAAGAACAACAAGGACAACAACAACAACAAGAACAATAAGAACAACATGAACAGTAAGAACAACAAGAACAACAAGAACAACATGGAGAACAAGAACAACAAGAACAACAAGAACAACAAGAGCAACAAGAACAACAAGAACAACAAGAACAACAAGAACAACAAGAACAACCGGAACAACAAGAACGACAAGAAAAACCAGAACAACAACAACAAGAACAACTAGAACAAGAACAAGAAGAACAACAAGAACAACAACAACCAGAACAACAAGAACTACAACAGCAACGAGAGCAACAAGAACAACAAGATCAACAAGAACAACAAGAACAACAAGAACAACAAGAACAACAACAACAAGAACAGCAAGAACAACAACAACATTAACAACAAGAACATCAACAACCAGAGCAACAAGAGCAACAAGAGCAACAAGTGCAACAAGAACAACGAGAACAACGAGAACAACGAGAACAGCGAGAACAACGAGAACAACGAGGACAACGAGAACAACGAGAACAACGAGAACAACGAGAACAACGAGAACAACGAGAACAACGAGAACAACGAGAACAACGAGAACAACGAGAACAACG
>NW_027476094.1:497500-500000 GCF_051020955.1 Megalopta genalis
AGAACAACGAGAACAACGAGAACAACGAGAACAACGAGAACTGCGAGACCAACGAGAACAACGAGAACAACGAGAACAACGAGGACTACGAGAACAACGAGAACAACGAGAACAACGAGAACAACGAGAACAACGAGAACAACGAGAACAACGAGAACAACGAGAACAACGAGATCAACGAGAACAACGAGAACAACGAGAACAACGAGAACAACAAGAACAACAAGAACAACAAGAACAACAAGAACAACAACAAGAACAACAAGAACAACAACAAGAACAACAAGAACAACAAGAACAACAAGAGCAACAAGAGCAACAAGAGCAACAAGAACAACAAGAACAACAAGAACAACAAGATCAACAAGCACAACAAGAACAACAAGGACAACAACAACAAGAACAACAAGGACAAGGACAACAACAACAACAACAAGAACAACAACAACATGAACAACAAGAACATCAACAACCAGAACAACAAGAACAACAACAGCAACAAGAGCAACAAGAGCAACAAAAGCAACAAGAGCAACAAGAGCAACAAGAGCAACAAGATCAACAAGAACAACAAGAGCAACAAGAGCAACAAGAGCAACAAGAACAACAAGAGCAACAAGAACAACAAGATCTACAAGAACAACAAGCACAACAAGAACAACAATGACAACTACAACAAGAACAACAAGGACAACAACAACAACAACAACAACAAGAACAATAAGAACAACATGAACAGTAAGAACAACAAGAACAACAAGAACAACATGGAGAACAAGAACAACAAGAACAACAAGAACAACAAGAGCAACAAGAACAACAAGAACAACAACAACAACAAGAACAACAAGAACAACAAGAACAACAAGAACAACGAGAACAACAAGAACGACAAGAGCAACAAGAACAACAAGAACAACAAGCACAACAAGAACAACAAGAACAACAAGAGCAACAAGAGCAACAAGAGCAACAAGAACAACAAGAACAACAGGAGCAACAACAACAACAACAACAACAAGAACAACAACAACAACAAGAACAACAAGAACAACAAGAACAACGAGAACAACAAGAACGACAAGAGCAACAAGAGCAACAAGAGCAACAAGAGCAACAAGAGCAACAAGAACAACAAGAACAACAAGACCAACAAGATCAACAAGATCAACAAGAACAACAAGAACAACAAGAACAACAAGCACAACAAGAACAACAAGGACAACAACAACAAGAACAACAAGGACAACATCATCAACAACAACAACAAGAACAACAAGAACAACAAGAACAACAAGAACAACGAGAACAACGAGAACAACGAGAACAGCGAGAACAACGAGAACACCGAGGACAACGAGAACAACGAGAACAACGAGAACAACGAGAACAACGAGAACAACGAGAACAACGAGAACAACGAGAACAACGAGAACAACGAGAACAACGAGAACAACGAGAACAACGAGATCAACGAGAACAACGAGAACAACGAGAACAACGAGAACAACAAGAACAACAAGAACAACAAGAACAACAACAAGAACAACAAGAACAACAACAAGAACAACAAGAACAACAAGAACAACAAGAACAGCAACAGCAACAAGAGCAACAAGAGCAACAAAAGCAACAAGAGCAACAAGAGCAACAAGAACAACAAGAGCAACTAGAGCAACAAGAGCAACAAGAACAACAAGATCTACAAGAACAACAAGCACAACAAGAACAACAATGAAAACTACAACAAGAACAACAAGGACAACAACAACAACAACAACAAGAACAACAAGGACAACATGAACAGTAAGAACAACAAGAACAACAAGAACAACATGGAGAACAAGAACAACAAGAACAACAAGAACAACAAGAGCAACAAGAACAACAAGAACAACAAGAACAACAAGAACAACAAGAACAACAAGAACATCCGGAACAACAAGAACGACAAGAAAAACCAGAACAACAACAACAAGAACAACTAGAACAAGAACAAGAAGAACAACAAGAACAACAACAACCAGAACAACAAGAACTACAACAGCAACGAGAGCAACAAGAACAACAAGATCAACAAGAACAACAAGAACAACAAGAACAACAACAACAAGAACAGCAAGAACAACAACAACATTAACAACAAGAACATCAACAACCAGAGCAACAAGAGCAACAAGAGCAACAAGTGCAACAAGAACAACAAGAACAACAAGCACAACAAGAACAACAAGAACAACAAGAGCAACATGAGCAACAAGAACAACAAGAACAACAGGAACAACAACAACAACAACAACAACAACAAGAAGAACAACAACAACAACAAGAACAACAACAACAACAACAACAAGAACAACAAGAACAACATGAACAGTAAGAACAACAAGAACAACATGGAGAACAAGAACAACAAGAACAACAAGAGCAACAAGAACAACAAGAACAACAAGAACAACAAGAACAACAAGAACAACAAGAACAACAAGAACAACAAGAA
>NW_027476094.1:512500-562500 GCF_051020955.1 Megalopta genalis
AGAACAACAAGGACAACAACAACAAGAACAACAAGGACAAGGACAACAACAACAACAACAACAAGAACAACAACAACATGAACAACAAGAACATCAACAACCAGAACAACAAGAACAACAACAGCAACAAGAGCAACAAGAGCAACAAAAGCAACAAGAGCAACAAGAGCAACAAGAACAACAAGATCTACAAGAACAACAAGCACAACAAGAACAACAATGACAACTACAACAAGAACAACAAGGACAACAACAACAACAACAACAAGAACAACAAGAACAACATGAACAGTAAGAACAACAAGAACAACATGTAGAACAAGAACAACAAGAACAACAAGAACAACAAGAGCAACAAGAACAACAAGAACAACAAGAACAACAAGAACAACAAGAACAACAAGAACAACCGGAACAACAAGAACGACAAGAAAAACCAGAACAACAACAACAAGAACAACTAGAACAAGAACAAGAAGAACAACAAGAACAACAACAACCAGAACAACAAGAACTACAACAGCAACGAGAGCAACAAGAACCACAAGATCAACAAGAACAACAAGAACAACAACAACAAGAACAGCAAGAACAACAACAACATTAACAACAAGAACATCAACAACCAGAGCAGCAAGAGCAACAAGAGCAACAAGTGCAACAAGAACAACAAGAACAACAAGCACAACAAGAACAACAAGAACAACAAGAGCAACAAGAGCAACAAGAGCAACAAGAACAACAAGAACAACAGGAGCAAGAACAACAACAACAACAACAAGAACAACAACAACAACAAGAACAACAAGAACAACAAGAACAACAAGAACAACGAGAACAACAAGAACGACAAGAGCAACAAGAGCAACAAGAGCAACAAGAGCAACAAGAGCAACAAGAACAACAAGAACAACAAGACCAACAAGATCAACAAGATCAACAAGAACAACAAGAACAACAAGAACAACAAGCACAACAAGAACAACAAGGACAACAACAACAAGAACAACAAGGACAACATCATCAACAACAACAACAACAAGAACAACATGAACAGTAAGAACAACAAGAACAACAAGAGCAACAAGAAGAACAAGAACAACAAGAACAACAAGGACAACATCATCAACAACAACAACAAGAACAACATGAACAGTAAGAGCAACAAGAACAACAAGAACAACGAGAAGAACAAGAACAACGAGAACAACAAGAACAACAACAACAACAAGAACAACAAGAACAACAAGAACAACGAGAACAACGAGAACAACGAGAACAACGAGAACTGCGAGACCAACGAGAACAACGAGAACAACGAGAACAACGAGGACTACGAGAACAACGAGAACAACGAGAACAACGAGAACAACGAGAACAACGAGAACAACGAGAACAACGAGAACAACGAGAACAACGAGAACAACGAGATCAACGAGAACAACGAGAACAACGAGAACAACGAGAACAACAAGAACAACAAGAACAACAAGAACAACAAGAACAACAACAAGAACAACAAGAACAACAACAAGAACAACAAGAACAACAAGAACAACAAGAGCAACAAGAGCAACAAGAGCAACAAGAACAACAAGAACAACAAGAACAACAAGATCAACAAGCACAACAAGAACAACAAGGACAACAACAACAAGAACAACAAGGACAAGGACAACAACAACAACAACAACAAGAACAACAAGAACATCAACAACCAGAACAACAAGAACAACAACAGCAACAAGAGCAACAAGAGCAACAAAAGCAACAAGAGCAACAAGAGCAACAAGAGCAACAAGAGCAACAAGAGCAACAAGAACAACAAGATCTACAAGAACAACAAGCACAACAAGAACAACAATGACAACTACAACAAGAACAACAAGGACAACAACAACAACAACAACAACAAGAACAATAAGAACAACATGAACAGTAAGAACAACAAGAACAACAAGAACAACATGGAGAACAAGAACAACAAGAACAACAAGAACAACAAGAGCAACAAGAACAACAAGAACAACAAGAACAACAAGAACAACAAGAACAACATGAACAACAAGAACAACCGGAACAACAAGAACGACAAGAAAAACCAGAACAACAACAACAAGAACAACTAGAACAAGAACAAGAAGAACGACAAGAACAACAACAACCAGAACAACAAGAACTACAACAGCAACGAGAGCAACAAGAACAACAAGATCAACAAGAACAGCAAGAACAACAAGAACAACAAGAACAACAACAACAAGAACAGCAAGAACAACAACAACATTAACAACAAGAACATCAACAACCAGAGCAACAAGAGCAACAAGAGCAACAAGTGCAACAAGAACAACAAGAACAACAAGCACAGCAAGAACAACAAGAACAACAACAACAAGAACAGCAAGAACAATAACAACATTAACAACAAGAGCATCAACAACCAGAGCAGCAAGAGCAACAAGAGCAACATGTGCAACAAGAACAACAAGAACAACAAGCACAACAAGAACAACAAGAACAACAAGAGCAACAAGAGCAACAAGAGCAACAAGAACAACAAGAACAACAGGAGCAACAACAACAACAACAACAACAAGAACAACAACAACAACAAGAACAACAAGAACAACAAGAACAACGAGAACAACAAGAACGACAAGAGCAACAAGAGCAACAAGAGCAACAAGAGCAACAAGAGCAACAAGAACAACAAGAACAACAAGACCAACAAGATCAACAAGATCAACATGAACAACAAGAACAACAAGAACAACAAGCACAACAAGAACAACAAGGACAACAACAACAAGAACAACAAGGACAACATCATCAACAACAACAACAAGAACAACATGAACAGTAAGAACAACAAGAACAACAAGAGCAACAAGAAGAACAAGAACAACAAGATCAACAAGGACAACATCATCAACAACAACAACAAGAACAACATGAATAGTAAGAGCAACAAGAACAACAAGAACAACGAGAAGAACAAGAACAACGAGAACAGCAAGAACAACAACAACAACAAGAACAACAAGAACAACAAGAACAACGAGAACAACGAGAACAACGAGAACAACGAGAACAGCGAGACCAACGAGAACAACGAGAACAACGAGAACAACGAGGACAACGAGAACAACGAGAACAACGAGAACAACGAGAACAACGAGAACAACGAGAACAACGAGAACAACGAGAACAACGAGAACAACGAGAACAACGAGAACAACGAGATCAACGAGAACAACGAGAACAACGAGAACAACGAGAACAACAAGAACAACAAGAACAACAAGAACAACAAGAACAACAACAAGAACAACAAGAACAACAACAAGAACAACAAGAACAACAGGAACAACAAGAGCAACAAGAGCAACAAGAACAACAAGAACAACAAGAACAACAAGATCAACAAGCACAACAAGAACAACAAGGACAACAACAACAAGAACAACAAGGACAAGGACAACAACAACAACAACAACAAGAACAACAACAACATGAACAACAAGAACATCAACAACCAGAACAACAAGAACAACAACAGCAACAAGAGCAACAAGAGCAACAAAAGCAACAAGAGCAACAAGAGCAACAAGAGCAACAAGAACAACAAGAACAACAAGAGCAACAAGAGCAACAAGAGCAACAAGAACAACAAGATCTACAAGAACAACAAGCACAACAAGAACAACAATGACAACTACAACAAGAACAACAAGGACAACAACAACAAGAACAGCAAGAACAACAACAACATTAACAACAAGAACATCAACAACCAGAGCAACAAGAGCAACAAGAGCAACAAGTGCAACAAGAACAACAAGAACAACAAGCACAACAAGAACAAGAAGAACAACAAGAGCAGCAAGAGCAACAAGAACAACAAGAACAACAGGAACAACAAGGACAACAACAACAAGAACAACAAGGACAACATCATCAACAACAACAACAAGAACAACATGAACAGTAAGAACAACAAGAACAACAAGAGCAACAAGAAGAACAAGAACAACAAGAACAACAAGGACAACATCATCAACAACAACAACAAGAACAACATGAACAGTAAGAACAACAAGAACAACAAGAGCAACAAGAAGAACAAGAACAACAAGAACAACAAGGACAACATCATCAACAACAACAACAAGAACAACGTGAACAGTAAGAGCAACAAGAACAACAAGAACAACGAGAAGAACAAGAACAACGAGAACAACAAGAACAACAACAACAACAAGAACAACAAGAACAACAAGAACAACAAGAACAACAAGAACAACGAGAACAACGAGAACAACGAGAACAGCGAGACCAACGAGAACAACGAGAACAACGAGAACAACGAGGACAACGAGAACAACGAGAACAACGAGAACAACGAGAACAACGAGATCAACGAGAACAACGAGGACAACGAGAACAACGAGAACAACGAGAACAACGAGAACAACAAGAACAACAAGAGCAACAAGAACAACAAGAGCAACAAGAGCAGCAAGAGCAACAAAAACAACAAGATCTACAAGAACAACAAGCACAACAAGAACAACAATGACAATAACAACAACAACAACAAGAACAACAAGAACAACAAAAACAACGAGAACAACGAGAACAACGAGAACAACGAGAACAACGAGACCAACGAGGACAACGAGAACAACGAGAACAACGAGAACAACGAAAACAACGAGAACAACAAGAACAACAACAAGGACAACAAGAACAACAACAAGAACAACAAGAACAACAACAAGAACAACAAGAACAACAAGAACAACAAGGGCAACAAGAACAACAAGAACAAAAAGATCAACAAGATCAACAAGATCAACAAGAACAACAAGATCAACAAGATCAACAAGAACAACAAGATCAACAAGATCAACAAGAACAGTAAGATCAACAAGAACAACAAGAACAACAAGAACAACAAGAACAACAAGAACAACAAGAACAACAAGAACAACAAGAACAACAAGAACAACAAGAACAACAAGAACAACAAAAACAACGAGAACAACGAGAACAACGAGAACAACGAGAACAACGAGAACAACGAGAACAACGAGAACAACGAGAACAACGAGAACAACGAGAACAACGAGACCAACGAGACCAACGAGAACAACGAGAACAACGAGGACAACGAGGACAACGAGGACAACGAGGACAACGAGGACAACGAGGACAACGAGGACAACGAGGACAACGAGGACAACGAGGACAACGAGAACAACGAGAACAACGAGAACAACGAGAACAACGAGAACAACCAGAACAACAAGAACAACAAGAACAACAACAAGAACAACAAGAACAACAACAAGAACAACAACAAGAACAACAACAAGAACAACAAGAACAACGAGAACAACGAGAACAACAAGAACAACAAGGACAACAACAACAATAACAACAACAAGAACAACAAGAACAGCAAGAGCAACAACAACAACAACAAGAACAACAAGAACAACAACAACATGAAGAACAAGAACATCAACAACCAGAACAACAAGAACAACAAGAGCAACAAGAGCAACAAGAGCAACAAGAGCAACAAGAACAACAAGAACAACAAGAACAACCAGAACAACAACAACAAGAACAACTAGAACAACAACAAGAACAACAACAACAACAACAAGAACAACAAAAACAACAAGAACAACAAGAACAACAAGAACAACAATAACAACCGGAACAACAAGAACAACCGGAACAACAAGAACAACAAGAACAACCAGAACAACAACAACAAGAACAACAAGAACAACAAGAACAACAAGAACAACAAGAACAACAAGAACAACAAGAACAACAAGAACAACAAGAACAACAAGAACAACAAGAACAACAAGAACAACAAGAACAACAAGAACAACGAGAACAACAAGAACAACAAGAACAACATGAACAACAAGAACAACTAGAACAACAAGAACAACAAGAACAACAAGAACAACAAGAACAACAAGAACAACAAGAACAACAAGAACAACAAGAACAACAAGAACAACAAGAACAACAAAAACAACGAGTACAACGAGAACAACGAGAACAACGAGGACAACGAGGACAACGAGGACAACGAGAACAACGAGAACAACGAGAACAACAAGAACAACAAGAACAACAAGAACAACAACAAGAACAACAACAAGAACAACAAGAACAACGAGAACAACGAGAACAACAAGAACAACAAGAAGAACAAGAACAACAACAAGAACAACAAGAACAACAACAAGAACAACAAGAACAACATGACCAGCACGAACAACAAGAACAACAAGAACAAGAACAGCAAGAAAAACAACAACAACAACAACAAGAACAACAAGAACAACAAGAACAACAAGAACAATAAGAACAACAAGAACAACAAGAACAACAAGAACAACAAGAACAACAAGAACAACAAGAACAACAAGAACAACAAGAACAACAAGAACAACAAGAACAACAAGAACAACAACAACAACAACAACAACAACAACAACAAGAACAACAAGAACAACAAAAACAACGAGAACAACGAGAACAACGAGAACAACGAGAACAACGAGACCAACGAGACCAACGAGAACAACGAGAACAACGAGAACAACGAGAACAACGAGGACAACGAGGACAACGAGGACAACGAGAACAACGAGAACAACGAGAACAACGAGAACAACGAGAACAACGAGGACAACAAGAACAACAAGAACAACAACAAGAACAACAACAAGAACAACAACAAGAACAACAAGAACAACGAGAACAACGAGAACAACAAGAACAACAAGAAGAACAAGAACAACAACAAGAACAACAAGAACAACAACAAGAACAACAAGAACAACAAGATCAACAAGATCAACAAGAACAACAAGAACAACAAGCACAACATCATCAACAACAACAACAAGAGCAACATGAACAGTAAGAACAACAAGAACAACAAGAACAACAAGAACAACAAGAACAACAAGAACAACAAGAACAACAAGAACAACAAGGACAACAACAACAATAACAACAACAAGAACAACAAGAACAACAAGAGCAACAAGAACAACAAGAACAACAAGAACAACAAGAACAACAAGAACAACATGAACAACAAGAACAACCGGAACAACAAGAACGACAAGAAAAACCAGAACAACAACAACAAGAACAACTAGAACAAGAACAAGAAGAACGACAAGAACAACAACAACCAGAACAACAAGAACTACAACAGCAACGAGAGCAACAAGAACAACAAGATCAACAAGAACAGCAAGAACAACAAGAACAACAAGAACAACAACAACAAGAACAGCAAGAACAACAACAACATTAACAACAAGAACATCAACAACCAGAGCAACAAGAGCAACAAGAGCAACAAGTGCAACAAGAACAACAAGAACAACAAGCACAGCAAGAACAACAAGAACAACAACAACAAGAACAGCAAGAACAATAACAACATTAACAACAAGAGCATCAACAACCAGAGCAGCAAGAGCAACAAGAGCAACATGTGCAACAAGAACAACAAGAACAACAAGCACAACAAGAACAACAAGAACAACAAGAGCAACAAGAGCAACAAGAGCAACAAGAACAACAAGAACAACAGGAGCAACAACAACAACAACAACAACAAGAACAACAACAACAACAAGAACAACAAGAACAACAAGAACAACGAGAACAACAAGAACGACAAGAGCAACAAGAGCAACAAGAGCAACAAGAGCAACAAGAGCAACAAGAACAACAAGAACAACAAGACCAACAAGATCAACAAGATCAACATGAACAACAAGAACAACAAGAACAACAAGCACAACAAGAACAACAAGGACAACAACAACAAGAACAACAAGGACAACATCATCAACAACAACAACAAGAACAACATGAACAGTAAGAACAACAAGAACAACAAGAGCAACAAGAAGAACAAGAACAACAAGATCAACAAGGACAACATCATCAACAACAACAACAAGAACAACATGAATAGTAAGAGCAACAAGAACAACAAGAACAACGAGAAGAACAAGAACAACGAGAACAGCAAGAACAACAACAACAACAAGAACAACAAGAACAACAAGAACAACGAGAACAACGAGAACAACGAGAACAACGAGAACAGCGAGACCAACGAGAACAACGAGAACAACGAGAACAACGAGGACAACGAGAACAACGAGAACAACGAGAACAACGAGAACAACGAGAACAACGAGAACAACGAGAACAACGAGAACAACGAGAACAACGAGAACAACGAGAACAACGAGAACAACGAGATCAACGAGAACAACGAGAACAACGAGAACAACGAGAACAACAAGAACAACAAGAACAACAAGAACAACAAGAACAACAACAAGAACAACAAGAACAACAACAAGAGCAACAAAAGCAACAAGAGCAACAAGAGCAACAAGAGCAACAAGAACAACAAGAACAACAAGAGCAACATGAGCAACAAGAGCAACAAGAACAACAAGATCTACAAGAACAACAAGCACAACAAGAACAACAATGACAACTACAACAAGAACAACAAGGACAACAACAACAAGAACAGCAAGAACAACAACAACATTAACAACAAGAACATCAACAACCAGAGCAACAAGAGCAACAAGAGCAACAAGTGCAACAAGAACAACAAGAACAACAAGGACAACATCATCAACAACAACAACAAGAACAACGTGAACAGTAAGAGCAACAAGAACAACAAGAACAACGAGAAGAACAAGGACAACGAGAACAACAAGAACAACAACAACAACAAGAACAACAAGAACAACAAGAACAACAAGAACAACAAGAACAACGAGAACAACGAGAACAACGAGAACAGCGAGACCAACGAGAACAACGAGAACAACGAGAACAACGAGGACAACGAGAACAACGAGAACAACGAGAACAACGAGAACAACGAGAACAACGAGGACAACGAGAACAACGAGAACAACGAGAACAACGAGAACAACAAGAACAACAAGAGCAACAAGAACAACAAGAGCAACAAGAGCAGCAAGAGCAACAAAAACAACAAGATCTACAAGAACAACAAGCACAACAAGAACAACAATGACAATAACAACAACAACAACAAGAACAACAAGAACAACAAAAACAACGAGAACAACGAGAACAACGAGAACAACGAGAACAACGAGACCAACGAGGACAACGAGAACAACGAGAACAACGAGAACAACGAAAACAACGAGAACAACAAGAACAACAACAAGGACAACAAGAACAACAACAAGAACAACAAGAACAACAACAAGAACAACAAGAACAACAAGAACAACAAGGGCAACAAGAACAACAAGAACAAAAAGATCAACAAGATCAACAAGATCAACAAGAACAACAAGATCAACAAGATCAACAAGAACAACAAGATCAACAAGATCAACAAGAACAACAAGATCAACAAGATCAACAAGAACAGTAAGATCAACAAGAACAACAAGAACAACAAGAACAACAAGAACAACAAGAACAACAAGAACAACAAGAACAACAAGAACAACAAGAACAACAAGAACAACAAGAACAACAAGAACAACAAGAACAACAAAAACAACGAGAACAACGAGAACAACGAGAACAACAAAAACAACGAGAACAACGAGACCAACGAGACCAACGAGACCAACGAGAACAACGAGAACAACGAGAACAACGAGGACAACGAGGACAACGAGGACAACGAGGACAACGAGGACAACGAGGACAACGAGAACAACGAGAACAACGAGAACAACGAGAACAACGAGAACAACCAGAACAACAAGAACAACAAGAACAACAACAAGAACAACAAGAACAACAACAAGAACAACAACAAGAACAACAACAAGAACAACAAGAACAACAAGAACAACGAGAACAACGAGAACAACAAGAACAACAAGGACAACAACAACAATAACAACAACAAGAACAACAAGAACAGCAAGAGCAACAACAACAACAACAAGAACAACAAGAACAACAACAACATGAAGAACAAGAACATCAACAACCAGAACAACAAGAACAACAAGAGCAACAAGAGCAACAAGAGCAACAAGAGCAACAAGAACAACAAGAACAACAAGAACAACCAGAACAACAACAACAAGAACAACTAGAACAACAACAAGAACAACAACAACAACAACAAGAACAACAAAAACAACAAGAACAACAAGAACAACAAGAACAACAATAACAACCGGAACAACAAGAACAACCGGAACAACAAGAACAACAAGAACAACCAGAACAACAACAACAAGAACAACAAGAACAACAAGAACAACAAGAACAACAAGAACAACAAGAACAACAAGAACAACAAGAACAACAAGAACAACAAGAACAACAAGAACAACAAGAGCAACAAGAGCAACAAGAGCAACAAGAACAACAAGAACAACAGGAGCAACAACAACAACAACAACAACAAGAACAACAACAACAACAAGAACAACAAGAACAACAAGAACAACGAGAACAACAAGAACGACAAGAGCAACAAGAGCAACAAGAGCAACAAGAGCAACAAGAGCAACAAGAACAACAAGAACAACAAGACCAACAAGATCAACAAGATCAACATGAACAACAAGAACAACAAGAACAACAAGCACAACAAGAACAACAAGGACAACAACAACAAGAACAACAAGGACAACATCATCAACAACAACAACAAGAACAACATGAACAGTAAGAACAACAAGAACAACAAGAGCAACAAGAAGAACAAGAACAACAAGATCAACAAGGACAACATCATCAACAACAACAACAAGAACAACATGAATAGTAAGAGCAACAAGAACAACAAGAACAACGAGAAGAACAAGAACAACGAGAACAGCAAGAACAACAACAACAACAAGAACAACAAGAACAACAAGAACAACGAGAACAACGAGAACAACGAGAACAACGAGAACAGCGAGACCAACGAGAACAACGAGAACAACGAGAACAACGAGGACAACGAGAACAACGAGAACAACGAGAACAACGAGAACAACGAGAACAACGAGAACAACGAGAACAACGAGAACAACGAGAACAACGAGAACAACGAGAACAACGAGAACAACGAGATCAACGAGAACAACGAGAACAACGAGAACAACGAGAACAACAAGAACAACAAGAACAACAAGAACAACAAGAACAACAACAAGAACAACAAGAACAACAACAAGAGCAACAAAAGCAACAAGAGCAACAAGAGCAACAAGAGCAACAAGAACAACAAGAACAACAAGAGCAACATGAGCAACAAGAGCAACAAGAACAACAAGATCTACAAGAACAACAAGCACAACAAGAACAACAATGACAACTACAACAAGAACAACAAGGACAACAACAACAAGAACAGCAAGAACAACAACAACATTAACAACAAGAACATCAACAACCAGAGCAACAAGAGCAACAAGAGCAACAAGTGCAACAAGAACAACAAGAACAACAAGGACAACATCATCAACAACAACAACAAGAACAACGTGAACAGTAAGAGCAACAAGAACAACAAGAACAACGAGAAGAACAAGGACAACGAGAACAACAAGAACAACAACAACAACAAGAACAACAAGAACAACAAGAACAACAAGAACAACAAGAACAACGAGAACAACGAGAACAACGAGAACAGCGAGACCAACGAGAACAACGAGAACAACGAGAACAACGAGGACAACGAGAACAACGAGAACAACGAGAACAACGAGAACAACGAGAACAACGAGGACAACGAGAACAACGAGAACAACGAGAACAACGAGAACAACAAGAACAACAAGAGCAACAAGAACAACAAGAGCAACAAGAGCAGCAAGAGCAACAAAAACAACAAGATCTACAAGAACAACAAGCACAACAAGAACAACAATGACAATAACAACAACAACAACAAGAACAACAAGAACAACAAAAACAACGAGAACAACGAGAACAACGAGAACAACGAGAACAACGAGACCAACGAGGACAACGAGAACAACGAGAACAACGAGAACAACGAAAACAACGAGAACAACAAGAACAACAACAAGGACAACAAGAACAACAACAAGAACAACAAGAACAACAACAAGAACAACAAGAACAACAAGAACAACAAGGGCAACAAGAACAACAAGAACAAAAAGATCAACAAGATCAACAAGATCAACAAGAACAACAAGATCAACAAGATCAACAAGAACAACAAGATCAACAAGATCAACAAGAACAGTAAGATCAACAAGAACAACAAGAACAACAAGAACAACAAGAACAACAAGAACAACAAGAACAACAAGAACAACAAGAACAACAAGAACAACAAGAACAACAAGAACAACAAGAACAACAAGAACAACAAGAACAACAAGAACAACAAGAACAACAAAAACAACGAGAACAACGAGAACAACGAGAACAACGAGAACAACGAGACCAACGAGACCAACGAGACCAACGAGAACAACGAGAACAACGAGAACAACGAGGACAACGAGGACAACGAGGACAACGAGGACAACGAGGACAACGAGGACAACGAGAACAACGAGAACAACGAGAACAACGAGAACAACGAGAACAACCAGAACAACAAGAACAACAAGAACAACAACAAGAACAACAAGAACAACAACAAGAACAACAACAAGAACAACAACAAGAACAACAAGAACAACAAGAACAACGAGAACAACGAGAACAACAAGAACAACAAGGACAACAACAACAATAACAACAACAAGAACAACAAGAACAGCAAGAGCAACAACAACAACAACAAGAACAACAAGAACAACAACAACATGAAGAACAAGAACATCAACAACCAGAACAACAAGAACAACAAGAGCAACAAGAGCAACAAGAGCAACAAGAGCAACAAGAACAACAAGAACAACAAGAACAACCAGAACAACAACAACAAGAACAACTAGAACAACAACAAGAACAACAACAACAACAACAAGAACAACAAAAACAACAAGAACAACAAGAACAACAAGAACAACAATAACAACCGGAACAACAAGAACAACCGGAACAACAAGAACAACAAGAACAACCAGAACAACAACAACAAGAACAACAAGAACAACAAGAACAACAAGAACAACAAGAACAACAAGAACAACAAGAACAACAAGAACAACAAGAACAACAAGAACAACAAGAACAACAAGAACAACAAGAACAACAAGAACAACAAGAACAACAAGAACAACAAGAACAACAAGAACAACATGAACAACAAGAACAACTAGAACAACAAGAACAACAAGAACAACAAGAACAACAAGAACAACAAGAACAACAAGAACAACAAGAACAACAAGAACAACAAGAACAACAAGAACAACAAGAACAACAAGAACAACAAAAACAACGAGTACAACGAGAACAACGAGAACAACGAGGACAACGAGGACAACGAGGACAACGAGAACAACGAGAACAACGAGAACAACAAGAACAACAAGAACAACAAGAACAACAACAAGAACAACAACAAGAACAACAAGAACAACGAGAACAACGAGAACAACAAGAACAACAAGAAGAACAAGAACAACAACAAGAACAACAAGAACAACAACAAGAACAACAAGAACAACATGACCAGCACGAACAACAAGAACAACAAGAACAAGAACAGCAAGAAAAACAACAACAACAACAACAAGAACAACAAGAACAACAAGAACAACAAGAACAATAAGAACAACAAGAACAACAAGAACAACAAGAACAACAAGAACAACAAGAACAACAAGAACAACAAGAACAACAAGAACAACAAGAACAACAAGAACAACAAGAACAACAAGAACAACAAGAACAACAAGAACAACAACAACAACAACAAGAACAACAAGAACAACAAAAACAACGAGAACAACGAGAACAACGAGAACAACGAGAACAACGAGACCAACGAGACCAACGAGAACAACGAGAACAACGAGAACAACGAGAACAACGAGGACAACGAGGACAACGAGGACAACGAGAACAACGAGAACAACGAGAACAACGAGAACAACGAGAACAACGAGGACAACAAGAACAACAAGAACAACAACAAGAACAACAACAAGAACAACAAGAACAACGAGAACAACGAGAACAACAAGAACAACAAGAAGAACAAGAACAACAACAAGAACAACAAGAACAACAACAAGAACAACAAGAACAACAAGGACAACAACAACAACAATAACAACAACAACAAGAACAACAAGAACAACATGACCAGCACGAACAACAAGAACAACAAGAACAACAAGAACAACTAGAACAACAAGGACAACAAGACAACATGAACAGCAAGAAATACAAGAACAACAAGAACAAGAACAACAAGAACAACCGGAACAACAAGAACAACAAGAACAACCAGAACAACAACAACAAGAACAACTAGAACAACAACAAGAAGAACAACAAGAACAACAAGAACAACCGGAACAACAAGAACGACAAGAAAAACCAGGACAACAACAACAAGAACAACTAGAACAAGAACAAGAAGAACAACAAGAACAACAACAACCAGAACAACAAGAACTACAACAGCAACGAGAGCAACAAGAACAACAAGATCAACAAGAACAACAAGAACAACAAGAACAACAAGAACAGCAAGAACAACAACAACGTTAACAACAAGAACATCAACAACCAGAGCAACAAGAGCAACAAGAGCAACAAGTGCAACAAGAACAACAAGAACAACAAGAGCAACAAGAGCAACAAGAACAACAAGAACAACAGGAACAACAACAACAACAAGAACAAGAACAACAACAACAACAAGAACAACAAGAACAACAAGAACAACGAGAACAACGAGAACAACGAGAACAACGAGAACAACGAGAACAACGAGAGCAACGAGAACAACGAGAACAACGAGTACAACGAGAACAACGAGAACAACGAGATCAACGAGATCAACGAGAACAACGAGAACAACGAGAACAACGAGAACAACGAGAACAACGAGAACAACAAGAACAACAAGAACAACAACAAGAACAACAAGAACAACAAGAACAACAACAAGAACAACAAGAACAACAAGAACAACAAGAACAACAAGAACAACAAGAACAACACGAACAACAAGAACAACAAGAACAACAAGAACGACAAGAGCAACAAGAGCAACAAGAGCAACAAGAACAACAAGAACAACAAGATCAACAAGATCAACAAGAACAACAAGAACAACAAGAACAACAAGAACAACAAGAACAACAAGCACAACAAGAACAACAAGGACAACAACAACAAGAACAACAAGGACAACATCATCAACAACAACAACAAGAACAACATGAACAGTAAGAACAACAAGAACAACAAGAGCAACAAGAAGAACAAGAACAACAAGAACAACAAGGACAACATCATCAACAACAACAACAAGAACAACATGAACAGTAAGAGCAACAAGAACAACGAGAAGAACAAGATCAACGAGAACAACAAGAACATCAAGAACAACAAGAACAACAAGAACAACAAGAACAACAAGAACAACGAGAACAGCGAGACCAACGAGAACAACGAGAACAACGAGAACAACGAGAACAACGAGAACAACGAGAACAACGAGAACAACGAGAACAACGAGAACAACCAGAACAACGAGAACAACGAGATCAACGAGAACAACGAGAACAACGAGAACAACGAGAACAACGAGAACAACGAGAACAACCAGAACAACGAGAACAACGAGATCAACGAGAACAACGAGAACAACTAGAACAACACGAACAACAAGAACAACAAGAAGAACAAGAACAGCAAGAACAAGAAGAACAACAAGAACAACAAGAGCAACAAGAACAACAAGAACAACAAGAACAACCGGAACAACAAGAACAACAAGAACAACCAGAACAACAACAACAAGAACAACAAGAGCAACAAGAGCAACAAGAACAACAAGAACAACAGGAACAACAACAACAACAAGAACAAGAACAACAACAACAACAAGAACAACAAGAACAACAAGAACAACGAGAACAACGAGAACAACGAGAACAACGAGAACAACGAGAACAACGAGAGCAACGAGAACAACGAGAACAACGAGTACAACGAGAACAACGAGAACAGCGAGACCAACGAGAACAACGAGAACAACGAGAACGACGAGGACAACGAGAACAACGAGAACAACGAGAACAACGAGAACAACGAGAACAACGAGAACAACGAGAACAACGAGAACAACCAGAACAACGAGAACAACGAGATCAACGAGAACAACGAGAACAACGAGAACAACGAGAACAACAAGAACAACAAGAACAACAACAAGAACAACAAGAACAACAACAAGAACAACAAGAACAACGAGAACAACAAGAGCAACAAGAGCAACAAGAGCAACAAGAGCAACAAGAACAACAAGATCAACAAGCACAACAAGAACAACAAGGACAACAACAACAAGAACAACAAGGACAAGGACAAAAACAACAACTACAACAAGAACAACAACAACATGAACAACAAGAGCAACAACAACCAGAACAAAAAGAACAACTACAGCAACAAGAGCAACAAAAGCAACAAGAGCAACAAGAGCAACAAGAGCAACAAGAACAACAAGAACAACAAGAGCAACAAGAACAACAAGAGCAACAAGAGCAACAAGAACAACAAGATATACAAGAACAACAAGCACAACAAGAACAACAATGACAACAACAACAAGAACAACAAGGACAACAACAACAACAACAAGAACAACAAGAACAACATGAACAGTAAGAACAACAAGAACAACAAGAACAACAAGGAGAACAAGAACTACAAGAACAACAAGAACAACAAGAGCAACAAGAACAACAAGAACAACAAGAACAACAAGAACAGCAAGAACAACAAAAGCAACAAGAACAACAAGAACAACAAGAACAACCGGAACAACAAGAACGACAAGAAAAACCAGAACAACAACAACAAGAACATCTAGAACAAGAACAAGGAGAACAACAAGAACAACAACAACCAGAACAACAAGAACTACAACAGCAACGAGAGCAACAAGAACAACAAGAACAACAAGAACAACAACAACAAGAACAGCAAGAACAACAACAACATTAACAACAAGAACATCAACAACCAGAGCAACAAGAGCAACAAGAGCAACAAGTGCAACAAGAACAAAAGAACAACAAGCACAACTAGAACAACAAGAACAACAAGAGCAACAAGAGCAACAAGAACAACAAGAACAACAACAACAACAACAACAACAACAACAAGAACAACAACAACAACAAGAACAACAAGAACAACAAGAACAACGAGAACAACGAGAACAACGAGAACAACGAGAACAACGAGAACAACGAGAACAACGAGAACAACGAGGTCAACGAGAACAACGAGAACAACGAGAACAACGAGAACAACGAGAACAACGAGAACAACGAGAACAACGAGTACAACGAGAACAACGAGAACAACGAGAACAACGAGATCAACGAGATCAACGAGATCAACAAGATCAACAAGATCAACAAGAACAACAAGAACAACAAGAACAACAAGAACAACAAGAACAACAAGAACAACAAGAACAACAAGAACAACAAGAACAACAAGAACAACAAGAACAACAAGAACAACAAGCACAACAAGAACAACAAGGACAACAACAACAAGAACAACAAGGACAACATCATCAACAACAACAACAAGAACAACACGAACAGTAAGAACAACAAGAACAACAAGAACAACAAGAAGAACATCATCAACAACAACAACAAGAACAACGTGAACAGTAAGAACAACAAGAACAACAAGAACAACAAGAAGAACAAGAACAACAAGAACAACAAGAAGAACAAGAACAACAAGAACAACAAGAACAACAAGAACAACAAGAACAACAAGAACAACAAGAACAACAAGAACATCAACAACCAGAACAACAAGAACAGCAACAGCAACAAGAGCAACAAGAGCAACAAGAGCAACAATAACAACAAGAACAACAAGAACAACAAGATCAACAAGAGCAACAATACCAACAAGAACAACAAGAACAACAAGAACAACAAGAACGGCAAGGACAACAACAACAACAACAACAACAAAAACAACAAGAACAGAAAGAACAACAAGGACAACAAGAACAAGAACAGCAAGAGCAACAACAACAAGAACCACATGAACAACAACAACAAGAACAACAAGAACAACAACAACAACAGGAACAACAAGAACCACAACGACAAGAACAACAACAACAAGAACAACAAAAACAAGAACTACAAGAACAACAACAAGAACAACAACAAGAACAACAAGAGCGACAAGAACAACAAGAGCAACAAGAACAACAAGAGCAACGAGAACAACAACAGCAACAAGAGCAACAAGAACAACAAGATCAACAAGAACAACAAGCACAACAGGAACAGCAAGGACAACAACAACAAGAGCAACAAGGACAACAACAACAACAAGGACAACTAGAACAACAACAAGAAGAACAACAAGAACAACATGAACAACAAAAACAACAAGAACAACAAGAACAACAAGAGCAACAAGAACAACAAGAACAACAAGAACAACAAGAACAACAAGAACAACAAGAACAACAAGAACAACAAGAACATCAAGAACAAAAAGAACAACAAGAACAACAAGGACAACAACAACAATAACAACAACAACAACAACAAAAATAAGAACAACAACAACAACAAGAACAACAAGAACAACAAGAACAACCAGAACAACAACAACAAGAACAACTAGAACAACAACAACAAGAACAACAAGAACAACAAGAACAACAAGAACAACTAGAACAACAAGGACAACAAGACAACATGAACAGCAAAAACAACAAGAACAACAAGAACAAGAACAACAAGAACAACCGGAACAACAAGAACAACAAGGACAACACGGACAACCAGAACAACAACAACAAGGACAACTAGAACAACAACAAGAAGAACAACAAGAACAACATGAACAACAGGAACAACAAGAACAACAAGAACAACAAGAACAACAAGAACAACAAAAACAACGAGAACAACGAGAACAACGAGACCAACGAGAACAACGAGAACAACGAGAACAACGAGAACAACGAGAACAACGAGACCAACGAGGACAACGAGAACAACGAGAACAACGAGGACAACGAGAACAACGAGAACAACGAGAACAACGAGAACAACGAGAACAACGAGAACAACGAGATCAACGAGAACAACGAGATCAACGAGAACAACGAGAACAACGAAAACAACGAGAACAACAAGAACAACAACAAGAACAACAAGAACAACAACAAGAACAACAAGAACAACAAGAACAACAAGAGCAACAAGAGCAACAAGAACAATAAGAACAACAAGATCAACAAGATCAACAAGATCAACAAGAACAACAAGATCAACAAGAACAACAAGAACAACAAGATCAACAAGATCAACAAGAACAACAAGATCAACAAGATCAACAAGAACAGTAAGAACAACAAGAACAACAAGAACAACAAGAACAACAAGAACAACAAGAACAACAAGAACAACAAGAACAACAAGAACAACAAGAACAACAAGAACAACAAGAACAACAAGAACAACAAGAACAACAAGAACAACAAGAACAACAAGAACAACAAGAACAACAAGGACAACAAGAACAACAAGAACAACAAGAACAACAGGAGCAACAAGAACAACAAGAACAACAAAAACAACGAGAACAACAAGAACAACAAGAACAACAAGAACAACAAGGACAACAACAACAATAACAACAACAAGAACAACAAGAACAGCAAGAGCAACAACAACAACAACAAGAACAACAAGAATAACAACAACATGAAGAACAAGAACATCAACAACCAGAACAACAAGAACAACAACAGCAACAAGAGCAACAAGAGCAACAAGAGCAACAAGAACAACAAGAACAACAAGAACAACCAGAACAACAACAACAAGAACAACTAGAACAACAACAAGAAGAACAACAAGAACAACATGAACAACAAAAACAACAAGAACAACAAGAACAACAAGAGCAACAAGAACAACAAGAACAACAAGAACAACAAGAACATCAAGAACAAAAAGAACAACAAGAACAACAAGGACAACAACAACAATAACAACAACAACAACAACAAAAATAAGAACAACAACAACAACAAGAACAACAAGAACAACAAGAACAACCAGAACAACAACAACAAGAACAACTAGAACAACAACAACAAGAACAACAAGAACAACAAGAACAACAAGAACAACAAGAACAACTAGAACAACAAGGACAACAAGACAACATGAACAGCAAAAACAACAAGAACAACAAGAACAACCGGAACAACAAGAACAACAAGGACAACAAGGACAACCAGAACAACAACAACAACAAGGACAACTAGAACAACAACAAGAAGAACAACAAGAACGACATGAACAACAAGAACAACAAGAACAACAAGAACAACAAGAACAACAAGAACAACAAGAACAACAAGAACAACAAGAACAACAAAAACAACGAGAACAACGAGAACAACGAGAACAACGAGAACAACGAGAACAAGAAGAACAACAGGAACAACAACAACAACAACAACAAGAACAACAAGAACAACAAGAACAACGAGAACAACAAGAACGACAAGAGCAACAAGAGCAACAAGAGCAACAAGAGCAACAAGAACAACAAGAACAACAAGAACAACAAGAGCAACAAGAGCAACAAGAGCAACAAGAGCAACAAGAACAACAAGAACAACAAGAACAACAAGATCAACAAGCACAACAAGAACAACAAGGACAACAACAACAAGAACAACAAGGACAAGGACAACAACAACAACAACAACAAGAACAACAACAACATGAACAACAAGAACATCAACAACCAGAACAACAAGAACAACAAGAGCAACAAGAACAGCAAGAACAACAAGAACAACAAGAACAACAAGAACAACAAGAACAACAAGAACAACAAGAACAACAAGAACAACAAGAACAACAAGAACAACAACAAGAACAACAAGAACAACAAGAAGAACAAGAACAACAAGAACAACAAGAACAACAACAACAACAAGAACAACAACAACAACAACAACAAGAACAACAAGAACAACAAGAACAACGAGAACAACAAGAACGACAAGAGCAACAAGAGCAACAAGAGCAACAAGAGCAACAAGAACAACAAGATCAACAAGAACAACAAGAACAACAAGAGCAACAAGAGCAACAAGAGCAACAAGAGCAACAAGAACAACAAGAACAACAAGAACAACAAGATCAACAAGCACAACAAGAACAACAAGGACAACAACAACAAGAACAACAAGGACAAGGACAACAACAACAACAACAACAAGAACAACAACAACATGAACAACAAGAACATCAACAACCAGAACAACAAGAACAACAAGAGCAACAAGAACAGCAAGAACAACAAGAACAACAAGAACAACAAGAACAACAAGAACAACAAGAACAACAAGAACAACAAGAACAACAAGAACAACAAGAACAACAAGAACAACAAGAACAACAAGAACAACAAGAACAACAAGAACAACAAGAACAACAACAAGAACAACAAGAACAACAAGAAGAACAAGAACAACAAGAGCAACAAGGAGAACAAGAACAACAAGAACAACCGGAACAACAAGAACGACAAGAAAAACCAGAACAACAACAACAAGAACAACTAGAACAAGAACAAGAAGAACAACAAGAACAACAACAACCAGAACAACAAGAACTACAACAGCAACGTGAGAAACAAGAACAACAAGATCAACAAGAACATCAAGAACAACAAGAACAACAAGAACAACAAGAACAACAACAACAAGAACAGCAAGAACAATAACAACATTAACAACAAGAACATCAACAACCAGAGCAGCAAGAGCAACAAGAGCAACATGTGCAACAAGAACAACAAGAACAACAAGAACAACAAGAGCAACAAGAGCAGCAAGAGCAACAAGAACAACAAGAACAACAGGAGCAACAACAACAACAACAACAAGAACAACAACAACAACAAGAACAACAAGAACAACAAGAACAACGAGAACAACAAGAACAACAAGAACAACAAGAACAACAAGAAGAAGAACAGCAAGAACAACAACAACAGGAACAACAAAAACAAGAACAACAACAACAACAAGAACAACAAGAGCACCAAGAACAACAAGAACAACAAGAACAACAAGAACAACAAGAACAACTAGAACAACACGAACAACAAGAACAACAAGAACAACAAGAAGAACAAGAACAGCAAGAACAAGAAGAACAACAAGAACAACAAGAGCAACAAGAACAACAAGAACAACAAGAACAACCGGAACAACAAGAACAACAAGAACAACCAGAACAACAACAACAAGAACAACAAGAGCAACAAGAGCAACAAGAACAACAAGAACAACAGGAACAACAACAACAACAAGAACAAGAACAACAACAACAACAAGAACAACAAGAACAACAAGAACAACGAGAACAACGAGAACAACGAGAACAACGAGAACAACGAGAACAACGAGAACAACGAGTACAACGAGAACAACGAGAACAGCGAGACCAACGAGAACAACGAGAACAACGAGAACGACGAGGACAACGAGAACAACGAGAACAACGAGAACAACGAGAACAACGAGAACAACGAGAACAACGAGAACAACGAGAACAACGAGAACAACGAGAACAACCAGAACAACGAGAACAACGAGATCAACGAGAACAACGAGAACAACGAGAACAACGAGAACAACAAGAACAACAAGAACAACAACAAGAACAACAAGAACAACAACAAGAACAACAAGAACAACGAGAACAACAAGAGCAACAAGAGCAACAAGAGCAACAAGAGCAACAAGAGCAACAAGAACAACAAGAACAACAAGAACAACAAGAACAACAAGATCAACAAGCACAACAAGAACAACAAGGACAACAACAACAAGAACAACAAGGACAAGGACAAAAACAACAACTACAACAAGAACAACAACAACATGAACAACAAGAGCAACAACAACCAGAACAAAAAGAACAACTACAGCAACAAGAGCAACAAAAGCAACAAGAGCAACAAGAGCAACAAGAGCAACAAGAACAACAAGAACAACAAGAGCAACAAGAACAACAAGAGCAACAAGAGCAACAAGAGCAACAAGAACAACAAGAACAACAAGAACAACAAGAACAACAAGAACAACAACAACAAGAACAGCAAGAACAACAACAACATTAACAACAAGAACATCAACAACCAGAGCAACAAGAGCAACAAGAGCAACAAGTGCAACAAGAACAAAAGAACAACAAGCACAACTAGAACAACAAGAACAACAAGAGCAACAAGAACAACAAGAACAACAAGAACAACAAGAACAACAAGATCAACAAGCACAACAAGAACAAGGACAACAACAACAAGAACAACAAGGACAAGGACAACAACAACAACAACAACAAGAACAACAACAACATGAACAACAAGAACATCAACAACCAGAACAACAAGAACAACAAGAGCAACAAGAACAGCAAGAACAACAAGAACAACAAGAACAACAAGAACAACAAGAACAACAAGAACAACAAGAACAACAAGAACAACAAGAACAACAAGAACAACAAGAACAACAAGAACAACAAGAACAACAAGAACAACAACAAGAACAACAAGAACAACAAGAAGAACAAGAACAACAAGAGCAACAAGGAGAACAAGAACAACAAGAACAACCGGAACAACAAGAACGACAAGAAAAACCAGAACAACAACAACAAGAACAACTAGAACAAGAACAAGAAGAACAACAAGAACAACAACAACCAGAACAACAAGAACTACAACAGCAACGTGAGAAACAAGAACAACAAGATCAACAAGAACATCAAGAACAACAAGAACAACAAGAACAACAACAACAAGAACAGCAAGAACAATAACAACATTAACAACAAGAACATCAACAACCAGAGCAGCAAGAGCAACAAGAGCAACATGTGCAACAAGAACAACAAGAACAACAAGCACAACAAGAACAACAAGAACAACAAGAGCAACAAGAGCAGCAAGAGCAACAAGAACAACAAGAACAACAGGAGCAACAACAACAACAACAACAAGAACAACAACAACAACAAGAACAACAAGAACAACAAGAACAACGAGAACAACAAGAACGACAAGAGCAACAAGAGCAACAAGAGCAACAAGAGCAACAAGAGCAACAAGAACAACAAGAACAACAAGACCAACAAGATCAACAAGATCAACAAGAACAACAAGCACAAGAAGAACAACAAGCACAACAAGAACAACAAGGACAACAACAACAAGAACAACAAGGACAACATCATCAACAACAACAACAAGAACAACATGAACAGTAAGAACAACAAGAACAACAAGAGCAACAAGAAGAACAAGAACAACAAGAACAACAAGGACAACATCATCAACAACAACAACAAGTACAACATGAACAGTAAGAGCAACAAGAACAACAAGAACAACGAGAAGAACAAGAACAACGAGAACAACAAGAACAACAACAACAACAAGAACAACAAGAACAACGAGAACAACGAGAACAACGAGAACAACGAGAACAACGAGAACAGCGAGACCAACGAGAACAACGAGAACAACGAGAACAACGAGGACAACGAGAACAACGAGAACAACGAGAACAACGAGAACAACGAGAACAACGAGAACAACGAGAACAACGAGAACAACGAGAACAACGAGAACAACGAGAACAACGAGATCAACGAGAACAACGAGAACAACGAGAACAACGAGAACAACAAGAACAACAAGAACAACAAGAACAACAACAAGAACAACAAGAACATCAACAAGAACAACAAGAACAACAAGAGCAACAAGAGCAACAAGAGCAACAAGAACAACAAGAACAACAAGAACAACAAGATCAACAAGCACAACAAGAACAACAAGGACAACAACAACAAGAACAACAAGGACAAGGACAACAACAACAACAACAACAAGAACAACAACAACATGAACAACAAGAACATCAACAACCAGAACAACAAGAACAACAACAGCAACAAGAGCAACAAGAGCAACAAAAGCAACAAGAGCAACAAGAGCAACAAGAGCAACAAGAACAACAAGAACAACAAGAGCAACAAGAGCAACAAGAGCAACAAGAACAACAAGATCTACAAGAACAACAAGCACAACAAGAACAACAATGACAACTACAACAAGAACAACAAGGACAACAACAACAACAAGAACAACAAGAACAACATGAACAGTAAGAACAACAAGAACAACAAGAACAACATGGAGAACAAGAACAACAAGAACAACAAGAACAACAAGAGCAACAAGAACAACAAGAACAACAAGAACAACAGGAACAACAAGAACAACAAGAACAACAAGAACAACCGGAACAACAAGAACGACAAGAAAAACCAGAACAACAACAACAAGAACAACTAGAACAAGAACAAGAAGAACAACAAGAACAACAACAACCAGAACAACAAGAACTACAACAGCAACGAGAGCAACAAGAACAACAAGATCAACAAGAACAACAAGAACAACAAGAACAACAAGAACAACAAGAACAACAAGAACAACAACAACAAGAACAGCAAGAACAAAAACAACATTAACAACAAGAACATCAACAACCAGAGCAACAAGAGCAACAAGAGCAACAAGTGCAACAAGAACAACAAGAACAACAAGCACAACAAGAACAACAAGAACAACAAGAGCAGCAAGAGCAACAAGAACAACAAGAACAACAGGAACAACAAGGACAACAACAACAAGAACAACAAGGACAACATCATCAACAACAACAACAAGAACAACATGAACAGTAAGAACAACAAGAACAACAAGAGCAACAAGAAGAACAAGAACAACAAGAACAACAAGGACAACATCATCAACAACAACAACAAGAACAACATGAACAGTGAGAGCAACAAGAACAACAAGAACAACGAGAAGAACAAGAACAACGAGAACAACAAGAACAACAACAACAACAAGAACAGCAAGAACAGCAAGAACAACAAGAACAACAAGAACAACAAGAACAACGAGAACAACGAGAACAACGAGAACAGCGAGACCAACGTGAACAACGAGAACAACGAGAACAACGAGGACAACGAGAACAACGAGAACAACGAGAACAACGAGAACAACGAGAACAACGAGAACAACGAGAACAACGAGATCAACGAGAACAACGAGAACAACGAGAACAACGAGAACAACAAGAACAACAAGAACAACAAGAACAACAAGAACAACAACAAGAACAACAAGAACAACAACAAGAACAACAAGAACAACAGGAACAACAAGAGCAACAAGAGCAACAAGAACAACAAGAACAACAAGAACAACAAGATCAACAAGCACAACAAGAACAACAAGGACAACAACAACAAGAACAACAAGGACAAGGACAACAACAACAACAACAACAACAACAAGAACAACAACAACATGAACAACAAGAACATCAACAACCAGAACAACAAGAACAACAACAGCAACAAGAGCAACAAGAGCAACAAAAGCAACAAGAGCAACAAGAGCAACAAGAGCAACAAGAACAACAAGAACAACAAGAGCAACAAGAGCAACAAGAGCAACAAGAACAACAAGATCTACAAGAACAACAAGCACAACAAGAACAACAATGACAACAACAACAAGAACAACAAGGACAACAACAACAACAACAAGAACAACAAGAACAACATGAACAGTAAGAACAGCAGGAACAACAAGAACAACATGGAGAACAAGAACAACAAGAACAACAAGAACAACAAGAGCAACAAGAACAACAAGAACAACAAGAACAACAAGAGCAACAAGAACAACAAGAACAACAAGAACAACAAGAACAACAAGAACAACAAAAACAACGAGAACAACGAGAACAACGAGAACAACGAGAACAAGAAGAACAACAGGAACAACAACAACAACAACAACAAGAACAACAAGAACAACAAGAACAACGAGAACAACAAGAACGACAAGAGCAACAAGAGCAACAAGAGCAACAAGAGCAACAAGAACAACAAGAACAACAAGAACAACAAGAGCAACAAGAGCAACAAGAGCAACAAGAGCAACAAGAACAACAAGAACAACAAGAACAACAAGATCAACAAGCACAACAAGAACAACAAGGACAACAACAACAAGAACAACAAGGACAAGGACAACAACAACAACAACAACAAGAACAACAACAACATGAACAACAAGAACATCAACAACCAGAACAACAAGAACAACAAGAGCAACAAGAACAGCAAGAACAACAAGAACAACAAGATCAACAAGAACAACAAGAACAACAAGAACAACAAGAACAACAACAACAACAAGAACAACAAGAACAACAACAAGAACAACAAGAACAACAAGAAGAACAAGAACAACAAGAACAACAAGAACAACAACAACAACAAGAACAACAACAACAACAACAACAAGAACAACAAGAACAACAAGAACAACGAGAACAACAAGAACGACAAGAGCAACAAGAGCAACAAGAGCAACAAGAGCAACAAGAACAACAAGAACAACATGAACAACAAGAGCAACAAGAGCAACAAGAGCAACAAGAGCAACAAGAACAACAAGAACAACAAGAACAACAAGATCAACAAGCACAACAAGAACAACAAGGACAACAACAACAAGAACAACAAGGACAAGGACAACAACAACAACAACAACAAGAACAACAACAACATGAACAACAAGAACATCAACAACCAGAACAACAAGAACAACAAGAGCAACAAGAACAGCAAGAACAACAAGAACAACAAGAACAACAAGAACAACAAGAACAACAAGAACAACAAGAACAACAAGAACAACAAGAACAACAAGAACAACAACAAGAACAACAAGAACAACAAGAAGAACAAGAACAACAAGAGCAACAAGGAGAACAAGAACAACAAGAACAACCGGAACAACAAGAACGACAAGAAAAACCAGAACAACAACAACAAGAACAACTAGAACAAGAACAAGAAGAACAACAAGAACAACAACAACCAGAACAACAAGAACTACAACAGCAACGTGAGAAACAAGAACAACAAGATCAACAAGAACATCAAGAACAACAAGAACAACAAGAACAACAACAACAAGAACAGCAAGAACAATAACAACATTAACAACAAGAACATCAACAACCAGAGCAGCAAGAGCAACAAGAGCAACATGTGCAACAAGAACAACAAGAACAACAAGCACAACAAGAACAACAAGAACAACAAGAACAACAAGAGCAGCAAGAGCAACAAGAACAACAAGAACAACAGGAGCAACAACAACAACAACAAGAACAACAACAACAACAAGAACAACAAGAACAACAAGAACAACAAGAACAACGAGAACAACAAGAACGACAAGAGCAACAAGAGCAACAAGAGCAACAAGAGCAACAAGAGCAACAAGAACAACAAGAACAACAAGACCAACAAGATCAACAAGATCAACAAGAACAACAAGCACAAGAAGAACAACAAGCACAACAAGAACAACAAGGACAACAACAACAAGAACAACAAGGACAACATCATCAACAACAACAACAAGAACAACATGAACAGTAAGAACAACAAGAACAACAAGAGCAACAAGAAGAACAAGAACAACAAGAACAACAAGGACAACATCATCAACAACAACAACAAGTACAACATGAACAGTAAGAGCAACAAGAACAACAAGAACAACGAGAAGAACAAGAACAACGAGAACAACAAGAACAACAACAACAACAAGAACAACAAGAACAACGAGAACAACGAGAACAACGAGAACAACCAGAACAACGAGAACAGCGAGACCAACGAGAACAACGAGGACAACGAGAACAACGAGAACAACGAGAACAACGAGAACAACGAGAACAACGAGAACAACGAGAACAACGAGAACAACGAGAACAACGAGAACAACGAGATCAACGAGAACAACGAGAACAACGAGAACAACAAGAACAACAAGAACAACAACAAGAACAACAAGAACATCAACAAGAACAACAAGAACAACAAGAGCAACAAGAGCAACAAGAGCAACAAGAACAACAAGAACAACAAGATCAACAAGCACAAAAAGAACAACAAGGACAACAACAACAAGAACAACAAGGACAAGGACAACAACAACAACAACAACAAGAACAACAACAACATGAACAACAAGAACATCAACAACCAGAACAACAAGAACAACAACAGCAACAAGAGCAACAAGAGCAACAAAAGCAACAAGAGCAACAAGAGCAACAAGAGCAACAAGAACAACAAGAACAACAAGAGCAACAAGAGCAACAAGAGCAACAAGAACAACAAGATCTACAAGAACAACAAGCACAACAAGAACAACAATGACAACTACAACAAGAACAACAAGGACAACAACAACAACAAGAACAACAAGAACAACATGAACAGTAAGAACAACAAGAACAACAAGAACAACATGGAGAACAAGAACAACAAGAACAACAAGAACAACAAGAGCAACAAGAACAACAAGAACAACAAGAACAACAAGAACAACAAGAACAACAAGAACAACCGGAACAACAAGAACGACAAGAAAAACCAGAACAACAACAACAAGAACAACTAGAACAAGAACAAGAAGAACAACAAGAACAACAACAACCAGAACAACAAGAACTACAACAGCAACGAGAGCAACAAGAACAACAAGATCAACAAGAACAACAAGAACAACAAGAACAACAAGAACAACAACAACAAGAACAGCAAGAACAAAAACAACATTAACAACAAGAACATCAACAACCAGAGCAACAAGAGCAACAAGAGCAACAAGTGCAACAAGAACAACAAGAACAACAAGCACAACAAGAACAACAAGAACAACAAGAGCAGCAAGAGCAACAAGAACAACAAGAACAACAGGAACAACAAGGACAACAACAACAAGAACAACAAGGACAACATCATCAACAACAACAACAAGAACAACATGAACAGTAAGAACAACAAGAACAACAAGAGCAACAAGAAGAACAAGAACAACAAGAACAACAAGGACAACATCATCAACAACAACAACAAGAACAACATGAACAGTGAGAGCAACAAGAACAACAAGAACAACGAGAAGAACAAGAACAACGAGAACAACAAGAACAACAACAACAACAAGAACAGCAAGAACAACAAGAACAACAAGAACAACAAGAACAACGAGAACAACGAGAACAACGAGAACAGCGAGACCAACGAGAACAACGAGACCAACGAGAACAACGAGGACAACGAGAACAACGAGAACAACGAGAACAACGAGAACAACGAGAACAACGAGATCAACGAGAACAACGAGAACAACGAGAACAACGAGAACAACAAGAACAACAAGAACAACAAGAACAACAAGAACAACAACAAGAACAACAAGAACAACAACAAGAACAACAAGAACAACAGGAACAACAAGAGCAACAAGAGCAACAAGAACAACAAGAACAACAAGAACAACAAGATCAACAAGCACAACAAGAACAACAAGGACAACAACAACAAGAACAACAAGGACAAGGACAACAACAACAACAACAACAACAACAACAACATGAACAACAAGAACATCAACAACCAGAACAACAAGAACAACAACAGCAACAAGAGCAACAAGAGCAACAAAAGCAACAAGAGCAACAAGAGCAACAAGAGCAACAAGAACAACAAGAACAACAAGAGCAACAAGAGCAACAAGAGCAACAAGAACAACAAGATCTACAAGAACAACAAGCACAACAAGAACAACAATGACAACAACAACAAGAACAACAAGGACAACAACAACAACAACAAGAACAACAAGAACAACATGAACAGTAAGAACAACAGGAACAACAAGAACAACATGGAGAACAAGAACAACAAGAACAACAAGAACAACAAGAGCAACAAGAACAACAAGAACAACAAGAACAACAAGAACAACAAGAACAACAAGAACAACCGGAACAACAAGAACGACAAGAAAAACCAGAACAACAACAACAAGAACAACTAGAACAAGAACAAGAAGAACAACAAGAACAACAACAACCAGAACAACAAGAACTACAACAGCAACGGGAGCAACAAGAACAACAAGATCAACAAGAACAACAAGAACAACAAGAACAACAACAACAAGAACAGCAAGAACAACAACAAGAACAACAAGAACAACAAGAACAACAAGAGCAACGAGAACAACGAGAACAACGAGAACAACGAGAACAACGAGAACAACGAGAACAACGAGAACAACGAGGACAACGAGAACAACGAGAACAACGAGAACAACAAGAACAACAAGAACAACAAGAACAACAAGAACAACAAGCACAACAAGAACAACAAGGACAACAACAACAAGAACAACAAGGACAACATCATCAACAACAACAACAAGAACAACATGAACAGTAAGAATAACAAGAACAACAAGAGCAACAAGAAGAACAAGAACAACAAGAACAACAAGGACAACATCATCAACAACAACAACAAGAACAATATGAACAGTAAGAGCAACAAGAACAACAAGAACAACGAGAAGAACAAGAACAACGAGAACAACAAGAACAACAACAACAACAAGAACAACAAGAACAACGAGAACAACGAGAACAACGAGAACAGCGATAACAACGAGAACAACGAGGACAACGAGAACAACGAGGACAACGAGAACAACGAGAACAACGAGAACAACGAGAACAACGAGAACAACGAGAACAACGAGAACAACGAGAACAACGAGTTCAACGAGAACAACGAGAACAACGAGAACAACGAGATCAACGAGAACAACGAGATCAACGAGAACAACGAGATCAACGACAACAACCAGAACAACGAGAACAACGAGAACAACGAGGACAACGAGAACAACGAGAACAACGAGAACAACGAGAACAACAAGAACAACAAGAACAACAAGCTCAACAAGAACAACAAGGACAACAACAAAAAGAACAACAAGGACAACATCATCAACAACAACAACAAGAACAACATGAACAGTAAGAACAACAAGAACAACAAGAGCAACAAGAAGAACAAGAACAACAAGAACAACAAGAACAACAAGGACAACATCATCAACAACAACAACAAGAACAACGTGAACAGTAAGAGCAACAAGAACAACAAGAACAACGAGAAGAACAAGAACAACGAGAACAACAAGAACAACAACAACAACAAGAACAACAAGAACAACAAGAACAACAAGAACAACAAGAACAACAAGAACAACGAGAACAACGAGAACAACGAGAACAGCGAGACCAACGAGAACAACGAGAACAACGAGAACAACGAGGACAACGAGAACAACGAGAACAACGAGAACAACGAGAACAACGAGAACAACGAGAACAACGAGGACAACGAGAACAACGAGAACAACGAGAACAACGAGAACAACAAGAACAACAAGAGCAACAAGAACAACAAGAGCAACAAGAGCAACAAGAGCAACAAGAACAACAAGATCTACAAGAACAACAAGCACAACAAGAACAACAATGACAACAACAACAAGAACAACTAGAACAAGAACAAGAAGAACAACAAGAACAACAACAACCAGAACAACAAGAACTACAACAGCAACGAGAGCAACAAGAACAGCAAGATCAAGAAGAACAACAAGAACAACAAGAACAACAAGAACAACAACAACAAGAACAGCAAGAACAACAACAACGTTAACAACAAGAACATCAACAACCAGAGCAACAAGAGCAACAAGAGCAACAAGTGCAACAAGAACAACAAGAGCAACAAGCACAACAAGAACAACAAGAACAACAAGAGCAACAAGAGCATCAAGAACAACAAGAACAACAGGAACAACAACAACAACAACAAGAACAACAACAACAAGAACAACAAGAACAACAAGAACAACGAGAACAACGAGAACAACGAGAACAACGAGAACAACGAGAACAACGAGAACAACGAGGACAACGAGAACAACGAGTACAACGAGTACAACGAGAACAACGAGAACAACGAGATCAACGAGATCAACGAGAACAACGAGAACAACGAGAACAACGAGAACAACGAGAACAACGAGAACAACGAGAACAACAAGAACAACAAGAACAACAACAAGAACAACAAGAACAACAACAAGAACAACAAGAACAACAAGAACAACAAGAACAACACGAACAACAAGAACAACAAGAACAACAAGAACGACAAGAGCAACAAGAGCAACAAGAGCAACAAGAGCAACAAGAACAACAAGAACAACAAGATCAACAAGATCAACAAGAACAACAAGAACAACAAGAACAACAAGAACAACAAGCACAACAAGAACAACAAGGACAACAACAACAAGAGCAACAAGGACAACATCATCAACAACAACAACAAGAACAACATGAACAGTAAGAACAACAAGAACAACAAGAGCAACAAGAAGAACAAGAACAACAAGAACAACAAGGACAACATCATCAACAACAACAACAAGAGCAACATGAACAGTAAGAGCAACAAGAACAACAAGAACAACGAGAAGAACAAGAACAACGAGAACAACAAGAACAACAACAACAAGAACAACAACAAGAACAACAAGAACAACAACAAGAACAACAAGAACAACAAGAACAACAAGAGCAACAAGAGCAACAAGAGCAACAAGAACAACAAGAACAACAAGAACAACAAGATCAACAAGCACAACAAGAACAACAAGGACAACAACAACAAGAACAACAAGGACAAGGACAACAACAACAACAACAAGCACAACAACAACATGAACAACAAGAACATCAACAACCAGAACAACAAGAACAACAACAGCAACAAGAGCAGCAAGAGCAACAAGAGCAACAAGAACAACAAGAACAACAAGAGCAACAAGAGCAACAAGAGCAACAAGAACAACAAGATCTACAAGAACAACAAGCACAACAAGAACAACAATGACAACAACAACAAGAACAACAAGGACAACAACAACAACAACAACAACAACAACAAGAACAACATGAACAGTAAGAACAACAAGAACAACAAGAACAACATGGAGAACAAGAACAACAAGAACAACAAGAACAACAAGAGCAACAAGAACAACAAGAACAACAAGAACAACAAGAACAACAAGAACAACAAGAACAACAAGAACAACAAGTACAACCGGAACAACAAGAACGACAAGAAAAACCAGAACAACAACAACAAGAACAACTAGAACAACAAGAAGAACAACAAGAACAACAACAACCAGAACAACTGGAACTACAACAGCAACGAGAGCAACAAGAACAACAAGATCAACAAGAACAACAAGAACAACAAGAACAACAACAACAAGAACAACAACAACAACAACAACAAGAACAACAAGAACAACAAGAACAACGAGAACAACAAGAGCAACAAGTGCAACAAGAACAACAAGAACAACAAGCACAACAAGAACAACAAGAACAACAAGAACAACAAGAACAACAAGAACAACAAGAACAACAGGAACAACAAGGACAACAACAACAAGAACAACAAGGACAACATCATCAACAACAACAACAAGAACAACATGAACAGTAAGAACAACAAGAACAACAAGAGCAACAAGAAGAACAAGGACAACAAGAACAACAAGGACAACATCATCAACAACAACAACAACAACAACAACAAGAACAGCAAGAACAACAAGAACAACAAGAACAACAAGAACAACGAGAACAACGATAACAACGAGAACAGCGAGAACAACGAGAACAACGAGGACAACGAGAACAACGAGAACAACGAGAACAACGAGAACAACGAGAACAACGAGAACAACGAGAACAACGAGAACAACGAGAACAACGAGAACAACGAGATCAACGAGAACAACGAGAACAACGAGAACAACGAGAACAACGAGAACAACAAGAACAACAAGAACAACAACAAGAACAACAAGAACAACAAGAACAACAAGAACAACAAGAACAACAAGAACAACAAGAGCAACAAGAGCAACAAGAGCAACAAGAACAACAAGAACAACAAGAACAACAAGATCAACAAGCACAACAAGAACAACAAGGACAACAACAACAAGAACAACAAGGACAAGGACAACAACAACAACAAGAACAACAACAGCATGAACAACAAGAACATCAACAACCAGAACAACAAGAACAACAACAGCAACAAGAGCAACAAGAGCAACAAAAGCAACAAGAGCAACAAGAGCAACAAGAACAACAAGAGCAACAAGAGCAGCAAGAGCAACAAGAACAACAAGATCTACAAGAACAACAAGCACAGCAAGAACAACAATGACAACTACAACAAGAACAACAAGGACAACAACAACAACAACAACAAGAACAACAAGAACAACATGAACAGTAAGAACAACAAGAACAACAAGAACAACATGGAGAACAAGAACAACAAGAACAACAAGAACAACAAGAGCAACAAGAACAACAAGAACAACAAGAACAACAAGAACAACAAGAACAACAAGAACAACCGGAACAACAAGAACGACAAGAAAAACCAGAACAACAACAACAAGAACAACTACAACAAGAACAAGAAGAACAACAAGAACAACAACAACAAGAACAACAAGAACTACAACAGCAACGAGAGCAACAAGAACAACAAGATCAACAAGAACAACAAGAACAACAAGAACAACAACAACAAGAACAGCAAGAACAACAACAACATTAACAACAAGAACATCAACAACCAGAGCAACAAGAGCAACAAGAGCAACAAGAGCAACTAGTGCAACAAGAACAACAAGAACAACAAGCACAACAAGAACAACAAGAACAACAAGAGCAACAAGAGCAACAAGAACAACAAGAACAACAAGAACAACAAGAGCAACGAGAACAACGAGAACAACGAGAACAACGAGAACAACGAGAACAACGAGAACAACGAGGACAACGAGAACAACGAGAACAACGAGAACAACGAGAACAACGAGAACAACGAGTACAACGAGAACAACGAGAACAACGAGATCAACGAGATCAACGAGAACAACGAGAACAACAAGAACAACAACAAGAACAACAAGAACAACAACAAGAACAACAAGAACAACAAGAACAACAAGAACAACAAGAACAACAAGAACAACAAGAACAACAAGAACAACAAGAACAACAAGCACAACAAGAGCAACAAGAAGAACAAGAACAACAAGAACAACAAGGACAACATCATCAACATCAACAACAAGAACAATATGAACAGTAAGAGCAACAAGAACAACAAGAACAACAAGAACAACAGGAACAACAAGGACAACAACAACAAGAACAACAAGGACAACATCATCAACAACAACAACAAGAACAACATGAACAGTAAGAACAACAAGAACAACAAGAGCAACAAGAAGAACAAGGACAACAAGAACAACAAGGACAACATCATCAACAACAACAACAACAACAACATGAACAGTAAGAGCAACAAGAACAACAAGAACAACGAGAAGAACAAGAACAACGAGAACAACAAGAACAACAACAACAACAAGAACAGCAAGAACAACAAGAACAACAAGAACAACAAGAACAACGAGAACAACGAGAACAACGAGAACAGCGAGAACAACGAGAACAACGAGGACAACGAGAACAACGAGAACAACGAGAACAACGAGAACAACGAGAACAACGAGAACAACGAGAACAACGAGAACAACGAGAACAACGAGAACAACGAGAACAACGAGAACAACGAGAACAACGAGAACAACGAGATCAACGAGAACAACGAGAACAACGAGAATAACGAGAACAACGAGAACAACAAGAACAACAAGAACAACAAGAACAACAACAAGAACAACAAGAACAACAAGAACAACAAGAACAACAAGAACAACAAGAACAACAAGAACAACAAGAACAACAAGAACAACAAGAACAACAAGAACAACAACAAGAACAACAAGAACAACAAGAAGAACAAGAACAACAAGAGCAACAAGGAGAACAAGAACAACAAGAACAACCGGAACAACAAGAACGACAAGAAAAACCAGAACAACAACAACAAGAACAACTAGAACAAGAACAAGAAGAACAACAAGAACAACAACAACCAGAACAACAAGAACTACAACAGCAACGTGAGAAACAAGAACAACAAGATCAACAAGAACATCAAGAACAACAAGAACAACAAGAACAACAACAACAAGAACAGCAAGAACAATAACAACATTAACAACAAGAACATCAACAACCAGAGCAGCAAGAGCAACAAGAGCAACATGTGCAACAAGAACAACAAGAACAACAAGCACAACAAGAACAACAAGAACAACAAGAGCAACAAGAGCAGCAAGAGCAACAAGAACAACAAGAACAACAGGAGCAACAACAACAACAACAACAAGAACAACAACAACAACAAGAACAACAAGAACAACAAGAACAACGAGAACAACAAGAACGACAAGAGCAACAAGAGCAACAAGAGCAACAAGAGCAACAAGAGCAACAAGAACAACAAGAACAACAAGACCAACAAGATCAACAAGATCAACAAGAACAACAAGCACAAGAAGAACAACAAGCACAACAAGAACAACAAGGACAACAACAACAAGAACAACAAGGACAACATCATCAACAACAACAACAAGAACAACATGAACAGTAAGAACAACAAGAACAACAAGAGCAACAAGAAGAACAAGAACAACAAGAACAACAAGGACAACATCATCAACAACAACAACAAGTACAACATGAACAGTAAGAGCAACAAGAACAACAAGAACAACGAGAAGAACAAGAACAACGAGAACAACAAGAACAACAACAACAACAAGAACAACAAGAACAACGAGAACAACGAGAACAACGAGAACAACGAGAACAACGAGAACAGCGAGACCAACGAGAACAACGAGAACAACGAGAACAACGAGGACAACGAGAACAACGAGAACAACGAGAACAACGAGAACAACGAGAACAACGAGAACAACGAGAACAACGAGAACAACGAGAACAACGAGAACAACGAGAACAACGAGATCAACGAGAACAACGAGAACAACGAGAACAACGAGAACAACAAGAACAACAAGAACAACAAGAACAACAACAAGAACAACAAGAACATCAACAAGAACAACAAGAACAACAAGAGCAACAAGAGCAACAAGAGCAACAAGAACAACAAGAACAACAAGAACAACAAGATCAACAAGCACAACAAGAACAACAAGGACAACAACAACAAGAACAACAAGGACAAGGACAACAACAACAACAACAACAAGAACAACAACAACATGAACAACAAGAACATCAACAACCAGAACAACAAGAACAACAACAGCAACAAGAGCAACAAGAGCAACAAAAGCAACAAGAGCAACAAGAGCAACAAGAGCAACAAGAACAACAAGAACAACAAGAGCAACAAGAGCAACAAGAGCAACAAGAACAACAAGATCTACAAGAACAACAAGCACAACAAGAACAACAATGACAACTACAACAAGAACAACAAGGACAACAACAACAACAAGAACAACAAGAACAACATGAACAGTAAGAACAACAAGAACAACAAGAACAACATGGAGAACAAGAACAACAAGAACAACAAGAACAACAAGAGCAACAAGAACAACAAGAACAACAAGAACAACAGGAACAACAAGAACAACAAGAACAACAAGAACAACCGGAACAACAAGAACGACAAGAAAAACCAGAACAACAACAACAAGAACAACTAGAACAAGAACAAGAAGAACAACAAGAACAACAACAACCAGAACAACAAGAACTACAACAGCAACGAGAGCAACAAGAACAACAAGATCAACAAGAACAACAAGAACAACAAGAACAACAAGAACAACAAGAACAACAAGAACAACAACAACAAGAACAGCAAGAACAAAAACAACATTAACAACAAGAACATCAACAACCAGAGCAACAAGAGCAACAAGAGCAACAAGTGCAACAAGAACAACAAGAACAACAAGCACAACAAGAACAACAAGAACAACAAGAGCAGCAAGAGCAACAAGAACAACAAGAACAACAGGAACAACAAGGACAACAACAACAAGAACAACAAGGACAACATCATCAACAACAACAACAAGAACAACATGAACAGTAAGAACAACAAGAACAACAAGAGCAACAAGAAGAACAAGAACAACAAGAACAACAAGGACAACATCATCAACAACAACAACAAGAACAACATGAACAGTGAGAGCAACAAGAACAACAAGAACAACGAGAAGAACAAGAACAACGAGAACAACAAGAACAACAACAACAACAAGAACAGCAAGAACAGCAAGAACAACAAGAACAACAAGAACAACAAGAACAACGAGAACAACGAGAACAACGAGAACAGCGAGACCAACGTGAACAACGAGAACAACGAGAACAACGAGGACAACGAGAACAACGAGAACAACGAGAACAACGAGAACAACGAGAACAACGAGAACAACGAGAACAACGAGATCAACGAGAACAACGAGAACAACGAGAACAACGAGAACAACAAGAACAACAAGAACAACAAGAACAACAAGAACAACAACAAGAACAACAAGAACAACAACAAGAACAACAAGAACAACAGGAACAACAAGAGCAACAAGAGCAACAAGAACAACAAGAACAACAAGAACAACAAGATCAACAAGCACAACAAGAACAACAAGGACAACAACAACAAGAACAACAAGGACAAGGACAACAACAACAACAACAACAACAACAAGAACAACAACAACATGAACAACAAGAACATCAACAACCAGAACAACAAGAACAACAACAGCAACAAGAGCAACAAGAGCAACAAAAGCAACAAGAGCAACAAGAGCAACAAGAGCAACAAGAACAACAAGAACAACAAGAGCAACAAGAGCAACAAGAGCAACAAGAACAACAAGATCTACAAGAACAACAAGCACAACAAGAACAACAATGACAACAACAACAAGAACAACAAGGACAACAACAACAACAACAAGAACAACAAGAACAACATGAACAGTAAGAACAGCAGGAACAACAAGAACAACATGGAGAACAAGAACAACAAGAACAACAAGAACAACAAGAGCAACAAGAACAACAAGAACAACAAGAACAACAAGAGCAACAAGAACAACAAGAACAACAAGAACAACAAGAACAACAAGAACAACAAAAACAACGAGAACAACGAGAACAACGAGAACAACGAGAACAAGAAGAACAACAGGAACAACAACAACAACAACAACAAGAACAACAAGAACAACAAGAACAACGAGAACAACAAGAACGACAAGAGCAACAAGAGCAACAAGAGCAACAAGAGCAACAAGAACAACAAGAACAACAAGAACAACAAGAGCAACAAGAGCAACAAGAGCAACAAGAGCAACAAGAACAACAAGAACAACAAGAACAACAAGATCAACAAGCACAACAAGAACAACAAGGACAACAACAACAAGAACAACAAGGACAAGGACAACAACAACAACAACAACAAGAACAACAACAACATGAACAACAAGAACATCAACAACCAGAACAACAAGAACAACAAGAGCAACAAGAACAGCAAGAACAACAAGAACAACAAGATCAACAAGAACAACAAGAACAACAAGAACAACAAGAACAACAACAACAACAAGAACAACAAGAACAACAACAAGAACAACAAGAACAACAAGAAGAACAAGAACAACAAGAACAACAAGAACAACAACAACAACAAGAACAACAACAACAACAACAACAAGAACAACAAGAACAACAAGAACAACGAGAACAACAAGAACGACAAGAGCAACAAGAGCAACAAGAGCAACAAGAGCAACAAGAACAACAAGAACAACATGAACAACAAGAGCAACAAGAGCAACAAGAGCAACAAGAGCAACAAGAACAACAAGAACAACAAGAACAACAAGATCAACAAGCACAACAAGAACAACAAGGACAACAACAACAAGAACAACAAGGACAAGGACAACAACAACAACAACAACAAGAACAACAACAACATGAACAACAAGAACATCAACAACCAGAACAACAAGAACAACAAGAGCAACAAGAACAGCAAGAACAACAAGAACAACAAGAACAACAAGAACAACAAGAACAACAAGAACAACAAGAACAACAAGAACAACAAGAACAACAAGAACAACAACAAGAACAACAAGAACAACAAGAAGAACAAGAACAACAAGAGCAACAAGGAGAACAAGAACAACAAGAACAACCGGAACAACAAGAACGACAAGAAAAACCAGAACAACAACAACAAGAACAACTAGAACAAGAACAAGAAGAACAACAAGAACAACAACAACCAGAACAACAAGAACTACAACAGCAACGTGAGAAACAAGAACAACAAGATCAACAAGAACATCAAGAACAACAAGAACAACAAGAACAACAACAACAAGAACAGCAAGAACAATAACAACATTAACAACAAGAACATCAACAACCAGAGCAGCAAGAGCAACAAGAGCAACATGTGCAACAAGAACAACAAGAACAACAAGCACAACAAGAACAACAAGAACAACAAGAACAACAAGAGCAGCAAGAGCAACAAGAACAACAAGAACAACAGGAGCAACAACAACAACAACAAGAACAACAACAACAACAAGAACAACAAGAACAACAAGAACAACAAGAACAACGAGAACAACAAGAACGACAAGAGCAACAAGAGCAACAAGAGCAACAAGAGCAACAAGAGCAACAAGAACAACAAGAACAACAAGACCAACAAGATCAACAAGATCAACAAGAACAACAAGCACAAGAAGAACAACAAGCACAACAAGAACAACAAGGACAACAACAACAAGAACAACAAGGACAACATCATCAACAACAACAACAAGAACAACATGAACAGTAAGAACAACAAGAACAACAAGAGCAACAAGAAGAACAAGAACAACAAGAACAACAAGGACAACATCATCAACAACAACAACAAGTACAACATGAACAGTAAGAGCAACAAGAACAACAAGAACAACGAGAAGAACAAGAACAACGAGAACAACAAGAACAACAACAACAACAAGAACAACAAGAACAACGAGAACAACGAGAACAACGAGAACAACCAGAACAACGAGAACAGCGAGACCAACGAGAACAACGAGGACAACGAGAACAACGAGAACAACGAGAACAACGAGAACAACGAGAACAACGAGAACAACGAGAACAACGAGAACAACGAGAACAACGAGAACAACGAGATCAACGAGAACAACGAGAACAACGAGAACAACAAGAACAACAAGAACAACAACAAGAACAACAAGAACATCAACAAGAACAACAAGAACAACAAGAGCAACAAGAGCAACAAGAGCAACAAGAACAACAAGAACAACAAGATCAACAAGCACAAAAAGAACAACAAGGACAACAACAACAAGAACAACAAGGACAAGGACAACAACAACAACAACAACAAGAACAACAACAACATGAACAACAAGAACATCAACAACCAGAACAACAAGAACAACAACAGCAACAAGAGCAACAAGAGCAACAAAAGCAACAAGAGCAACAAGAGCAACAAGAGCAACAAGAACAACAAGAACAACAAGAGCAACAAGAGCAACAAGAGCAACAAGAACAACAAGATCTACAAGAACAACAAGCACAACAAGAACAACAATGACAACTACAACAAGAACAACAAGGACAACAACAACAACAAGAACAACAAGAACAACATGAACAGTAAGAACAACAAGAACAACAAGAACAACATGGAGAACAAGAACAACAAGAACAACAAGAACAACAAGAGCAACAAGAACAACAAGAACAACAAGAACAACAAGAACAACAAGAACAACAAGAACAACCGGAACAACAAGAACGACAAGAAAAACCAGAACAACAACAACAAGAACAACTAGAACAAGAACAAGAAGAACAACAAGAACAACAACAACCAGAACAACAAGAACTACAACAGCAACGAGAGCAACAAGAACAACAAGATCAACAAGAACAACAAGAACAACAAGAACAACAAGAACAACAACAACAAGAACAGCAAGAACAAAAACAACATTAACAACAAGAACATCAACAACCAGAGCAACAAGAGCAACAAGAGCAACAAGTGCAACAAGAACAACAAGAACAACAAGCACAACAAGAACAACAAGAACAACAAGAGCAGCAAGAGCAACAAGAACAACAAGAACAACAGGAACAACAAGGACAACAACAACAAGAACAACAAGGACAACATCATCAACAACAACAACAAGAACAACATGAACAGTAAGAACAACAAGAACAACAAGAGCAACAAGAAGAACAAGAACAACAAGAACAACAAGGACAACATCATCAACAACAACAACAAGAACAACATGAACAGTGAGAGCAACAAGAACAACAAGAACAACGAGAAGAACAAGAACAACGAGAACAACAAGAACAACAACAACAACAAGAACAGCAAGAACAACAAGAACAACAAGAACAACAAGAACAACGAGAACAACGAGAACAACGAGAACAGCGAGACCAACGAGAACAACGAGACCAACGAGAACAACGAGGACAACGAGAACAACGAGAACAACGAGAACAACGAGAACAACGAGAACAACGAGATCAACGAGAACAACGAGAACAACGAGAACAACGAGAACAACAAGAACAACAAGAACAACAAGAACAACAAGAACAACAACAAGAACAACAAGAACAACAACAAGAACAACAAGAACAACAGGAACAACAAGAGCAACAAGAGCAACAAGAACAACAAGAACAACAAGAACAACAAGATCAACAAGCACAACAAGAACAACAAGGACAACAACAACAAGAACAACAAGGACAAGGACAACAACAACAACAACAACAACAACAACAACATGAACAACAAGAACATCAACAACCAGAACAACAAGAACAACAACAGCAACAAGAGCAACAAGAGCAACAAAAGCAACAAGAGCAACAAGAGCAACAAGAGCAACAAGAACAACAAGAACAACAAGAGCAACAAGAGCAACAAGAGCAACAAGAACAACAAGATCTACAAGAACAACAAGCACAACAAGAACAACAATGACAACAACAACAAGAACAACAAGGACAACAACAACAACAACAAGAACAACAAGAACAACATGAACAGTAAGAACAACAGGAACAACAAGAACAACATGGAGAACAAGAACAACAAGAACAACAAGAACAACAAGAGCAACAAGAACAACAAGAACAACAAGAACAACAAGAACAACAAGAACAACAAGAACAACCGGAACAACAAGAACGACAAGAAAAACCAGAACAACAACAACAAGAACAACTAGAACAAGAACAAGAAGAACAACAAGAACAACAACAACCAGAACAACAAGAACTACAACAGCAACGGGAGCAACAAGAACAACAAGATCAACAAGAACAACAAGAACAACAAGAACAACAACAACAAGAACAGCAAGAACAACAACAAGAACAACAAGAACAACAAGAACAACAAGAGCAACGAGAACAACGAGAACAACGAGAACAACGAGAACAACGAGAACAACGAGAACAACGAGAACAACGAGGACAACGAGAACAACGAGAACAACGAGAACAACAAGAACAACAAGAACAACAAGAACAACAAGAACAACAAGCACAACAAGAACAACAAGGACAACAACAACAAGAACAACAAGGACAACATCATCAACAACAACAACAAGAACAACATGAACAGTAAGAATAACAAGAACAACAAGAGCAACAAGAAGAACAAGAACAACAAGAACAACAAGGACAACATCATCAACAACAACAACAAGAACAATATGAACAGTAAGAGCAACAAGAACAACAAGAACAACGAGAAGAACAAGAACAACGAGAACAACAAGAACAACAACAACAACAAGAACAACAAGAACAACGAGAACAACGAGAACAACGAGAACAGCGATAACAACGAGAACAACGAGGACAACGAGAACAACGAGGACAACGAGAACAACGAGAACAACGAGAACAACGAGAACAACGAGAACAACGAGAACAACGAGAACAACGAGAACAACGAGTTCAACGAGAACAACGAGAACAACGAGAACAACGAGATCAACGAGAACAACGAGATCAACGAGAACAACGAGATCAACGACAACAACCAGAACAACGAGAACAACGAGAACAACGAGGACAACGAGAACAACGAGAACAACGAGAACAACGAGAACAACAAGAACAACAAGAACAACAAGCTCAACAAGAACAACAAGGACAACAACAAAAAGAACAACAAGGACAACATCATCAACAACAACAACAAGAACAACATGAACAGTAAGAACAACAAGAACAACAAGAGCAACAAGAAGAACAAGAACAACAAGAACAACAAGAACAACAAGGACAACATCATCAACAACAACAACAAGAACAACGTGAACAGTAAGAGCAACAAGAACAACAAGAACAACGAGAAGAACAAGAACAACGAGAACAACAAGAACAACAACAACAACAAGAACAACAAGAACAACAAGAACAACAAGAACAACAAGAACAACAAGAACAACGAGAACAACGAGAACAACGAGAACAGCGAGACCAACGAGAACAACGAGAACAACGAGAACAACGAGGACAACGAGAACAACGAGAACAACGAGAACAACGAGAACAACGAGAACAACGAGAACAACGAGGACAACGAGAACAACGAGAACAACGAGAACAACGAGAACAACAAGAACAACAAGAGCAACAAGAACAACAAGAGCAACAAGAGCAACAAGAGCAACAAGAACAACAAGATCTACAAGAACAACAAGCACAACAAGAACAACAATGACAACAACAACAAGAACAACTAGAACAAGAACAAGAAGAACAACAAGAACAACAACAACCAGAACAACAAGAACTACAACAGCAACGAGAGCAACAAGAACAGCAAGATCAAGAAGAACAACAAGAACAACAAGAACAACAAGAACAACAACAACAAGAACAGCAAGAACAACAACAACGTTAACAACAAGAACATCAACAACCAGAGCAACAAGAGCAACAAGAGCAACAAGTGCAACAAGAACAACAAGAGCAACAAGCACAACAAGAACAACAAGAACAACAAGAGCAACAAGAGCATCAAGAACAACAAGAACAACAGGAACAACAACAACAACAACAAGAACAACAACAACAAGAACAACAAGAACAACAAGAACAACGAGAACAACGAGAACAACGAGAACAACGAGAACAACGAGAACAACGAGAACAACGAGGACAACGAGAACAACGAGTACAACGAGTACAACGAGAACAACGAGAACAACGAGATCAACGAGATCAACGAGAACAACGAGAACAACGAGAACAACGAGAACAACGAGAACAACGAGAACAACGAGAACAACAAGAACAACAAGAACAACAACAAGAACAACAAGAACAACAACAAGAACAACAAGAACAACAAGAACAACAAGAACAACACGAACAACAAGAACAACAAGAACAACAAGAACGACAAGAGCAACAAGAGCAACAAGAGCAACAAGAGCAACAAGAACAACAAGAACAACAAGATCAACAAGATCAACAAGAACAACAAGAACAACAAGAACAACAAGAACAACAAGCACAACAAGAACAACAAGGACAACAACAACAAGAGCAACAAGGACAACATCATCAACAACAACAACAAGAACAACATGAACAGTAAGAACAACAAGAACAACAAGAGCAACAAGAAGAACAAGAACAACAAGAACAACAAGGACAACATCATCAACAACAACAACAAGAGCAACATGAACAGTAAGAGCAACAAGAACAACAAGAACAACGAGAAGAACAAGAACAACGAGAACAACAAGAACAACAACAACAAGAACAACAACAAGAACAACAAGAACAACAACAAGAACAACAAGAACAACAAGAACAACAAGAGCAACAAGAGCAACAAGAGCAACAAGAACAACAAGAACAACAAGAACAACAAGATCAACAAGCACAACAAGAACAACAAGGACAACAACAACAAGAACAACAAGGACAAGGACAACAACAACAACAACAAGCACAACAACAACATGAACAACAAGAACATCAACAACCAGAACAACAAGAACAACAACAGCAACAAGAGCAGCAAGAGCAACAAGAGCAACAAGAACAACAAGAACAACAAGAGCAACAAGAGCAACAAGAGCAACAAGAACAACAAGATCTACAAGAACAACAAGCACAACAAGAACAACAATGACAACAACAACAAGAACAACAAGGACAACAACAACAACAACAACAACAACAACAAGAACAACATGAACAGTAAGAACAACAAGAACAACAAGAACAACATGGAGAACAAGAACAACAAGAACAACAAGAACAACAAGAGCAACAAGAACAACAAGAACAACAAGAACAACAAGAACAACAAGAACAACAAGAACAACAAGAACAACAAGTACAACCGGAACAACAAGAACGACAAGAAAAACCAGAACAACAACAACAAGAACAACTAGAACAACAAGAAGAACAACAAGAACAACAACAACCAGAACAACTGGAACTACAACAGCAACGAGAGCAACAAGAACAACAAGATCAACAAGAACAACAAGAACAACAAGAACAACAACAACAAGAACAACAACAACAACAACAACAAGAACAACAAGAACAACAAGAACAACGAGAACAACAAGAGCAACAAGTGCAACAAGAACAACAAGAACAACAAGCACAACAAGAACAACAAGAACAACAAGAACAACAAGAACAACAAGAACAACAAGAACAACAGGAACAACAAGGACAACAACAACAAGAACAACAAGGACAACATCATCAACAACAACAACAAGAACAACATGAACAGTAAGAACAACAAGAACAACAAGAGCAACAAGAAGAACAAGGACAACAAGAACAACAAGGACAACATCATCAACAACAACAACAACAACAACAACAAGAACAGCAAGAACAACAAGAACAACAAGAACAACAAGAACAACGAGAACAACGATAACAACGAGAACAGCGAGAACAACGAGAACAACGAGGACAACGAGAACAACGAGAACAACGAGAACAACGAGAACAACGAGAACAACGAGAACAACGAGAACAACGAGAACAACGAGAACAACGAGAACAACGAGATCAACGAGAACAACGAGAACAACGAGAACAACGAGAACAACGAGAACAACAAGAACAACAAGAACAACAACAAGAACAACAAGAACAACAAGAACAACAAGAACAACAAGAACAACAAGAACAACAAGAGCAACAAGAGCAACAAGAGCAACAAGAACAACAAGAACAACAAGAACAACAAGATCAACAAGCACAACAAGAACAACAAGGACAACAACAACAAGAACAACAAGGACAAGGACAACAACAACAACAAGAACAACAACAGCATGAACAACAAGAACATCAACAACCAGAACAACAAGAACAACAACAGCAACAAGAGCAACAAGAGCAACAAAAGCAACAAGAGCAACAAGAGCAACAAGAACAACAAGAGCAACAAGAGCAGCAAGAGCAACAAGAACAACAAGATCTACAAGAACAACAAGCACAGCAAGAACAACAATGACAACTACAACAAGAACAACAAGGACAACAACAACAACAACAACAAGAACAACAAGAACAACATGAACAGTAAGAACAACAAGAACAACAAGAACAACATGGAGAACAAGAACAACAAGAACAACAAGAACAACAAGAGCAACAAGAACAACAAGAACAACAAGAACAACAAGAACAACAAGAACAACAAGAACAACCGGAACAACAAGAACGACAAGAAAAACCAGAACAACAACAACAAGAACAACTACAACAAGAACAAGAAGAACAACAAGAACAACAACAACAAGAACAACAAGAACTACAACAGCAACGAGAGCAACAAGAACAACAAGATCAACAAGAACAACAAGAACAACAAGAACAACAACAACAAGAACAGCAAGAACAACAACAACATTAACAACAAGAACATCAACAACCAGAGCAACAAGAGCAACAAGAGCAACAAGAGCAACTAGTGCAACAAGAACAACAAGAACAACAAGCACAACAAGAACAACAAGAACAACAAGAGCAACAAGAGCAACAAGAACAACAAGAACAACAAGAACAACAAGAGCAACGAGAACAACGAGAACAACGAGAACAACGAGAACAACGAGAACAACGAGAACAACGAGGACAACGAGAACAACGAGAACAACGAGAACAACGAGAACAACGAGAACAACGAGTACAACGAGAACAACGAGAACAACGAGATCAACGAGATCAACGAGAACAACGAGAACAACAAGAACAACAACAAGAACAACAAGAACAACAACAAGAACAACAAGAACAACAAGAACAACAAGAACAACAAGAACAACAAGAACAACAAGAACAACAAGAACAACAAGAACAACAAGCACAACAAGAGCAACAAGAAGAACAAGAACAACAAGAACAACAAGGACAACATCATCAACATCAACAACAAGAACAATATGAACAGTAAGAGCAACAAGAACAACAAGAACAACAAGAACAACAGGAACAACAAGGACAACAA
>NW_027476094.1:567500-587500 GCF_051020955.1 Megalopta genalis
CAAGAACAACAAGGACAACAAGGACAACCAGAACAACAACAACAAGGACAACTAGAACAACAACAACAAGAACAACAAGAACAACGAGAACAACAAGAACGACAAGAACGACAAGAGCAACAAGAGCAACAAGAGCAACAAGAGCAACAAGAGCAACAAGAACAACAAGAACAACAAGACCAACAAGATCAACAAGATCAACAAGAACAACAAGAACAACAAGAACAACAAGCACAACTAGAACAACAAGGACAACAACAACAAGAACAACAAGGACAACATCATCAACAACAACAACAAGAACAACATGAACAGTAAGAACAACAAGAACAACAAGAGCAACAAGAAGAACAAGAACAACAAGAACAACAAGGACAACATCATCAACAACAACAACAAGAACAACGTGAACAGTAAGAGCAACAAGAACAACAAGAACAACGAGAAGAACAAGAACAACGAGAACAACAAGAACAACAACAACAACAAGAACAACAAGAACAACAAGAACAACAAGAACAACAAGAACAACAAGAACAAGGAGAACAAGGAGAACAACGAGAACAACGAGAACAGCGAGACCAACGAGAACAACGAGAACAACGAGGACAACGAGGACAACGAGAACAACGAGAACAACGAGAACAACGAGAACAACGAGAACAACGAGAACAACGAGAACAACGAGGACAACGAGAACAACGAGAACAACGAGAACAACGAGAACAACAAGAACAACAAGAGCAACAAGAACAACAAGAGCAACAAGAGCAACAAGAGCAACAAGAACAACAAGATCTACAAGAACAACAAGCACAACAAGAACAACAATGACAACAACAACAAGAACAACAAGGACAATAACAACAACAACAACAAGAACAACAAGAACAACAAGAACAACAAAAACAACGAGAACAACGAGAACAACGAGAACAACGAGAACAACGAGAACAACGAGAACAACGAGAACAACATGAACAACAAGAACAACAAGAGCAACACGAACAACAAGAACAACAAGAACAACCGGAACAACAAGAACGACAAGAAAAACCAGAACAACAACAACAAGAACAACTAGAACAAGAACAAGAAGAACAACAAGAACAACAACAACCAGAACAACAAGCACAACAAGAACAACAAGGACAACAACAACAAGAACAACAAGGACAACATCATCAACAACAACAACAAGAACAACATGAACAGTAAGAACAACAAGAACAACAAGAGCAACAAGAAGAACAAGAACAACAAGAACAACAAGGACAACATCATCAACAACAACAACAAGAACAACGTGAACAGTAAGAGCAACAAGAACAACAAGAACAACGAGAAGAACAAGAACAACGAGAACAACAAGAACAACAACAACAACAAGAACAACAAGAACAACGAGAACAACGAGAACAACGAGAACAACGAGAACAACGAGAACAACGAGAACAACGAGAACAACGAGAACAACGAGAACAACGAGAACAACGAGGACAACGAGGACAACGAGAACAACGAGAACAACGAGAACAACGAGAACAACGAGAACAACGAGAACAACGAGAACAACGAGAACAACGAGAACAACGAGAACAACGAGAACAACGAGAACAACGAGAACAACAAGAACAACAAGAACAACAAGAACAACAACAAGAACAACAAGAACAACAACAAGAACAACAAGAACAACAAGAACAACAAGAACAACAAGAGCAACAAGAGCAACAAGAGCAACAAGAACAACAAGAACAACAAGAACAACAAGATCAACAAGCACAACAAGAACAACAAGGACAACAACAACAAGAACAACAAGGACAAGGACAACAACAACAACAACAACAAGAACAACAACAACATGAACAACCAGAACAACAAGAACAACAACAGCAACAAGAGCAACAAGAGCAACAAAAGCAACAAGAGCAACAAGAGCAACAAGAGCAACAAGAACAACAAGAACAACAAGAGCAACAAGAGCAACAAGAGCAACAAGAGCAACAAGAACAACAAGATCTACAAGAACAACAAGCACAACAAGAACAACAATGACAACTACAACAAGAACAACAAGGACAACAACAACAACAACAACAAGAACAACAAGAACAACATGAACAGTAAGAACAACAAGAACAACAAGAACAACATGGAGAACAAGAACAACAAGAACAACAAGAACAACAAGAGCAACAAGAACAACAAGAACAACAAGAACAACAAGAACAACAAGAACAACAAGAACAACAAGAACGACAAGAAAAACCAGAACAACAACAACAAGAACAACTAGAACAAGAACAAGAAAAACAACAAGAACAACAACAACCAGATCAACAAGAACTACAACAGCAACGAGAGCAACAAGAACAACAAGATCAACAAGAACAACAAGAACAACAAGAACAACAAGAACAACAACAACAAGAACAGCAAGAACAACAACAACATTAACAACAAGAACATCAACAACCAGAGCAACAAGAGCAACAAGAGCAACTAGTGCAACAAGAACAACAAGAACAACAAGCACAACAAGAACAACAAGAACAACAAGAGCAGCAAGAGCAACAAGAACAACAAGAACAACAGGAACAACAAGGACAAAAACAACAAGAACAACAAGGACAACATCATCAACAACAACAACAAGAACAACATGAACAGTAAGAACAACAAGAACAACAAGAGCAACAAGAAGAACAAGAACAACAAGAACAACAAGGACAACATCATCAACAACAACAACAAGAACAACATGAACAGTGAGAGCAACAAGAACAACAAGAACAACGAGAAGAACAAGAACAACGAGAACAACAAGAACAACAACAACAACAAGAACAGCAAGAACAACAAGAACAACAAGAACAACAAGAACAACGAGAACAACGAGAACAACGAGAACAGCGAGACCAACGAGAACAACGAGAACAACGAGAACAACGAGGACAACGAGAACAACGAGAACAACGAGAACATCGAGAACAACGAGAACAACGAGAACAACGAGAACAACGAGATCAACGAGAACAACGAGAACAACGAGAACAACGAGAACAACGAGAACAACAAGAACAACAAGAACAACAACAAGAACAACAAGAACAACAACAAGAACAACAAGAACAACAGGAACAACAAGAGCAACAAGAGCAACAAGAGCAACAAGAACAACAAGAACAACAAGAACAACAAGATCAACAAGCACAACAAGAACAACAAGGACAACAACAACAAGAACAACAAGGACAAGGACAACAACAACAACAACAAGAACAACAACAACCAGAACAACAAGAACAACAACAGCAACAAGAGCAACAAGAGCAACAAAAGCAACAAGAGCAACAAGAGCAACAAGAGCAACAAGAACAACAAGAACAACAAGAGCAACAAGAACTACAAGAGCAACAAGAACAACAAGATCTACAAGAACAACAAGCACAACAAGAACAACAATGACAACTACAACAAGAACAACAAGGACAACAACAACAACAACAACAAGAACAACAAGAACAACATGAACAGTAAGAACAACAAGAACAACAAGAACAACATGGAGAACAAGAACAACAAGAACAACAAGAACAACAAGAGCAACAAGAACAACAAGAACAACAAGAACAACAAGAACAACAAGAACAACAAGAACAACCGGAACAACAAGAACGACAAGAAAAACCAGAACAACAACAACAAGAACAACTAGAACAAGAACAAGAAGAACAACAAGAACAACAACAACAAGAACTACAACAGCAACGAGAGCAACAAGAACAACAAGATCAACAAGAACAACAAGAACAACAAGAACAACAACAACAAGAACAGCAAGAACAACAACAAGAACAACAAGAACAACAAGAACAACAAGAGCAACGAGAACAACGAGAACAACGAGAACAACGAGAACAACGAGAACAACGAGAACAACGAGAACAACGAGGACAACGAGAACAACGAGAACAACGAGAACAACGAGAACAACAAGAACAACAAGAACAACAAGCACAACAAGAACAACAAGGACAACAACAACAAGAACAACAAGGACAACATCATCAACAACAACAACAAGAACAACATGAACAGTAAGAACAACAAGAACAACAAGAGCAACAAGAAGAACAAGAACAACAAGAACAACCATGACAACATCATCAACAACAACAACAAGAACAATATGAACAGTAAGAGCAACAAGAACAACAAGAACAACGAGAAGCACAAGAACAACGAGAACAACAAGAACAACAACAACAACAAGAACAACAAGAACAAGGATAACAACGAGAACAACGAGAACAGCGAGAACAACGAGAACAACGAGGACAACGAGAACAACGAGGACAACGAGAACAACGAGAACAACGAGAACAACGAGAACAACGAGAACAACGAGAACAACGAGAACAACGAGAACAACGAGAACAACGAGAACAACGAGAACAACGAGATCAACGAGAACAACGAGATCAACGACAACAACCAGAACAACGAGAACAACGAGAACAACGAGAACAACAAGAACAACGAGAACAACAAGAACAACAACAAGAACAACAAGAACAACAACAAGAACAACAAGAACAACAAGAACAACAAGAACAACAAGATCAACAAGAACAACAAGAGCAACAAGAGCAACAAGAGCAACAAGAGCAACAAGAACAACAAGATCAACAAGATCAACAGGAACAACAAGAACAACAAGCACAACAAGAACAACAAGGACAACAACAACAAGAACAACAAGGGCAACATCATCAACAACAACAACAAGAACCTCAAGGACACCATCATCAACAACAACAACAAGAACAACATGACCAGTAAGAACAACAAGAACAACAAGAACAACAAGAACAACAAGAACAACAAGCACAACAAGAACAACAAGGACAACAGCAACAAGAACAACAAGGACAACATTATCAACAACAACAACAAGAACAACATGAACAGAAAGAACAACAAGAACAACAAGAGCATCAAGAACAACAAGAACAACAAGAACAACAAGGACAACATCATCAACAACAACAACAAGAACAACGTGAACAGTAAGAGCAACAAGAACAACAAGAACAACGAGAAGAACAAGAACAACGAGAACAACAAGAACAACAACAACAACAAGAACAACAAGAACAACAAGAACAACAAGAACAACAAGAACAACGAGAACAACGAGAACAACGAGAACAACGAGAACAGCGAGACCAACGAGAACAACGAGAACAACGAGAACAACGAGGACAACGAGAACAACGAGAACAACGAGAACAACGAGAACAACGAGAACAACGAGAACAACGAGGACAACGAGAACAACGAGAACAACGAGAACAACGAGAACAACAAGAACAACAAGAGCAACCAGAGCAACAAGAGCAACAAGAACAACAAGAGCAACAAGAGCAACAAGAACAACAAGAACAACAGGAACAACAAGGACAACAAGAACAACAAGAACAACAAGAGCAACAAGAGCAACAAGAACAACAAGAACAACAAGAACAACAAGATCAACAAGAACAACAAGAACAACAAGGAGAACAAGAACAACAAGAACAACAAAAACAATAAGAGCAACAAGAACAACAAGAACAACAAGAACAACAAGAACAACATGAACAACAAGAACAACAAGAGCAACAAGAACAACAAGAACAACAACAACCAGAACAACAAGAACTACAACAGCAACGAGAGCAACAAGAACAACAAGATCAACCAGAACAACAAGAACAACAAGAACAACATGAACAACAACAACAAGAACAGCAAGAACAACAACAACGTTAACAACAAGAACATCAACAACCAGAGCAACAAGAGCAACAAGAGCAACAAGTGCAACAAGAACAACAAGAACAACAAGCACAACAAGAACAACAAGAACAACAAGAGCAACAAGAGCAACAAGAACAACAAGAACAACAAGAACAACAAGAACAACAAGAACAACAAGAACAACAAGATCAACAAGCACAACAAGAACGACAAGAAAAACCAGAACAACAACAACAAGAACAACTAGAACAAGAACAAGAAGAACAACAAGAAAAACAACAACCAGAACAACAAGAACTACAACAGCAACGAGAGCAACAAGAACAACAAGATCAACAAGAACAACAAGAACAACAAGAACAACAACAACAAGAACAGCAAGAACAACAACAACATTAACAACAAGAACATCAACAACCAGAGCAACAAGAGCAACAAGAGCAACAAGTGCAACAAGAACAACAAGAACAACAAGAACAACGAGAACAACGAGAACAACGAGAACAGCGAGAACAACGAGAACAACGAGGACAACGAGAACAACGAGAACAACGAGAACAACGAGAACAACGAGAACAACGAGAACAACGAGAACAACAAGAACAACAAGAACAACAAGAACAACAAGAACAACAAGAACAACAACAAGAACAACAAGAACATCAACAAGAACAACAAGAACAACAAGAACAACAAGAGCAACAAGAGCAACAAGAGCAACAAGAACAACAAGAACAACAAGAGCAACAAGATCAACAAGCACAACAAGAACAACAAGGACAACAACAACAAGAACAACAAGGACAAGGACAACAACAACAACAACAACAAGAACAACAACAACATGAACAACAAGAACATTAACAACCAGAACAACAAGAACAACAACAGCAACAAGAGCAACAAGAGCAACAAAAGCAACAAGAGCAACAAGAGCAACAAGAACAACAAGAGCAACAAGAGCAACAAGAGCAACAAGAACAACAAGATCTACAAGAACAGCAAGCACAACAAGAACAACAATGACAACTACAACAAGAACAACAAGGACAACAACAACAACAACAACAAGAACAACAAGAACAACATGAACAGTAAGAACAACAAGAACAACAAGAACAACATGGAGAACAAGAACAACAAGAACAACAAGAACAACAAGAGCAACAAGAACAACAAGAACAACAAGAACAACAAGAACAACAAAAACAACCGGAACAACAAGAACGACAAGAAAAACCAGAACAACAACAATAAGAACAACTAGAACAAGAACAAGAAGAACAACAAGAACAACAACAACCAGAACAACAAGAACTACAACAGCAACGAGAGCAACAAGCACAACAAGAACAACAAGAACAACAAGAGCAACAAGAGCAACAAGAACAACAAGAACAACAACAACAACAACAAGAACAACAACAACAACAACAAGAACAACAAGAACAACAAGAACAACAAGAGCAACGAGAACAACGAGAACAACGAGAACAACGAGAACAACGAGGACAACGAGAACAACGAGAACAACGAGAACAACGAGAACAACGAGAACAACGAGAACAACGAGAACAACGAGTACAATGAGAACAACGAGAACTACGAGATCAACGAGATCAACGAGAACAACGAGAACAACGAGAACAACGAGAACAACAAGAACAACAAGAACAACAAGTACAACAAGAACAACAACAAGAACAACAAGAACAACAAGAACAACAAGAACAACACGAACAACAAGAACGACAAGAGCAACAAGAGCAACAAGAGCAACAAGAGCAACCAGAGCAACAAGAACAACAAGAGCAACAAGAACAACAAGAACAACAAGATCAACAAGATCAACAAGAACAACAAGAACAACAAGAACAACAAGAACAACAAGCACAACAAGAACAACAAGGACAACAACAACAAGAACAACAAGGACAACATCATCAACAACAACAACAAGAACAACATGAACAGTAAGAACAACAAGAACAACAAGAGCAACAAGAAGAACAAGAACAACAAGAACAACAAGGACAACATCATCAACAACAACAACAAGAACAATATGAACAGTAAGAGCAACAAGAACAACAAGAACAACGAGAAGAACAAGAACAACGAGAACAACAAGAACAACAACAACAACAAGAACAACAAGAACAACAAGAACAACAACAACAACAAGAACAACAAGAAGAACAAGGACAACAAGAACAACAAGGACAACATCATCAACAACAACAACAAGAACAACATGAACAGTAAGAGCAACAAGAACAACAAGAACCACGAGAAGAACAAGAACAACGAGAACAACAAGAACAACAACAACAACAAGAACAGCAAGAACAACAAGAACAACAAGAACAACAAGAACAACGAGAACAACGAGAACAAAGAGAACAGCGAGAACAACGAGAACAACGAGGACAACGAGAACAACGAGAACAACGAGAACAACGAGAACAACGAGAACAACGAGAACAACAAGAACAACAAGAACAACAAGAACAACAAGAACAACAACAAGAACAACAAGAACAACAACAAGAACAACAAGAACAACAAGAGCAACAAAAGCAACAAGAGCAACAAGAGCAACAAGAGCAACAAGAACAACAAGAGCAACAAGATCAACAAGCACAACAAGAACAACAAGGACAACAACAACAAGAACAACAAGGACAAGGACAACAACAACAACAACAACAAGAACAACAACAACATGAACAACAAGAACATTAACAACCAGAACAACAAGAACAACAAGAACATTAACAACCAGAACAACAAGAACAACAACAGCAACAAGAGCAACAAGAACAACAAGAGCAACAAGAGCAACAAGAGCAACAAGAACAACAAGATCTACAAGAACAGCAAGCACAACAAGAACAACAATGACAACTACAACAAGAACAACAAGGACAACAACAACAACAACAACAAGAACAACAAGAACAACATGAACAGTAAGAACAACAAGAACAACAAGAACAACATGGAGAACAAGAACAACAAGAACAACAAGAACAACAAGAGCAACAAGAACAACAAGAACAACAAGAACAACAAGAACAACAAGAACAACAAAAACAACCGGAACAACAAGAACGACAAGAAAAACCAGAACAACAACAATAAGAACAACTAGAACAAGAACAAGAAGAACAACAAGAACAACAACAACCAGAACAACAAGAACTACAACAGCAACGAGAGCAACAAGCACAACAAGAACAACAAGAACAACAAGAGCAACAAGAACAACAAGAACAACAACAACAACAACGAGAACAACAACAACAACAACAAGAACAACAAGAACAACAAGAACAACAAGAACAACAAGAGCAACGAGAACAACGAGAACAACGAGAACAACGAGAACAACGAGGACAACGAGAACAACGAGAACAACGAGAACAACGAGAACAACGAGAACAACGAGAACAACGAGAACAACGAGTACAATGAGAACAACGAGAACAACGAGAACAACGAGATCAACGAGATCAACGAGAACAACGAGAACAACGAGAACAACGAGAACAACAAGAACAACAAGAACAACAAGTACAACAAGAACAACAACAAGAACAACAAGAACAACAAGAACAACAAGAACAACACGAACAACAAGAACGACAAGAGCAACAAGAGCAACAAGAGCAACAAGAGCAACCAGAGCAACAAGAACAACAAGAACAACAAGATCAACAAGATCAACAAGAACAACAAGAACAACAAGAACAACAAGCACAACAAGAACAACAAGGACAACAACAACAAGAACAACAAGGACAACATCATCAACAACAACAACAAGAACAACATGAACAGTAAGAACAACAAGAACAACAAGAGCAACAAGAAGAACAAGAACAACAAGAACAACAAGGACAACATCATCAACAACAACAACAAGAACAATATGAACAGTAAGAGCAACAAGAACAACAAGAACAACGAGAAGAACAAGAACAACGAGAACAACAAGAACAACAACAACAACAAGAACAACAAGAACAACAAGAACAACAACAACAACAAGAACAACAAGAACAACGAGAACAACGAGAACAACGAGAACAGCGAGAACAACGAGAACAACGAGAACAACGAGAACAACGAGAACAACGAGAACAACGAGAACAACAAGAACAACAAGAACAACAACAACAAGAACAACAACAAGAACAACAAGAACAACAACAAGAACAACAAGAACAACAGGAACAACAAGAGCAACAAGAGCAACAAGAGCAACAAGAACAACAAGAACAACAAGAACAACAAGATCAACAAGCACAACAAGAACAACAAGGACAACAACAACAAGAACAACAAGGACAAGGACAACAACAACAACAACAACAAGAACAACAACAACATGAACAACAAGAACATCAACAACCAGAACAACAAGAACAACAACAGCAACAAGAGCAACAAGAGCAACAAAAGCAACAAGAGCAACAAGAGCAACAAGAGCAACAAGAACAACAAGAACAACAAGAGCAACAAGAGCAACAAGAGCAACAAGAACAACAAGATCTACAAGAACAACAAGCACAACAAGAACAACAATGACAACAACAAGAAGAACAACAAGGACAACAACAACAACAACAACAGCAAGAACAACAAGAACAACATGAACAGTAAGAACAACAAGAACAACAGGAACAACATGGAGAACAAGAACAACAAGAACAACAAGAACAACAAGAGCAACAAGAACAACAAGAACAACAACAACAACAAGAACAGCAAGAACAACAACAACAACAAGAACAACGAGAACAACGAGAACATCGAGAACAGCGAGAATAACGAGAACAACGAGGACAACGAGAACAACGAGAACAACGAGAACAACGAGAACAACGAGAACTACGAGAACAACGAGAACAACGAGAACAACGAGAACAACGAGATCAACGAGAACAACGAGAACAACGAGAACAACGAGAACAACAAGAACAACAAGAACAACAAGAACAACAAGAACAACAACAAGAACAACAAGAACAACAACAAGAACAACAAGAACAACAAGAACAACAAGAGCAACAAGAGCAACAAGAACAACAAGAACAACAAGAACAACAATATCAACAAGCACAACAAGAACAACAAGGACAACGACAACAAGAACAACAAGGACAAGGACAACAACAACAACAACAACAAGAACAACAACAACATGAACAACAAGAACATCAACAACCAGAACAACAAGAACAACAACAGCAACAAGAGCAACAAGAGCAACAAAAGCAACAAGAGCAACAAGAGCAACAAGAATAACAAGAGCAACAAGAGCAACAAGAGCAACAAGAACAACAAGATCTACAAGAACAACAAGCACAACAAGAACAACAATGACAACTACAACAAGAACAACAAGGACAACAACAACAACAACAACAAGAACAACAAGAACAACATGAACAGTAAGAACAACAAGAACAACAAGAACAACATGGAGAACAAGAACAACAAGAACAACAAGAACAACAAGAGCAACAAGAACAACAAGAACAACAAGAACAACAAGAACAACAAGAACAACAAGAACAACAAGAACAACAAGAACAACAAGAACAACCGGAACAACAAGAACGACAAGAAAAACCAGAACAACAACAACAAGAACAACTAGAACAAGAACAAGAAGAACAACAAGAACAACAACAACCAGAACAACAAGAACTACAACTGCAACGAGAGCAACAAGAACAACAAGATCAACAAGAGCAACAAGAACAACAAGAACAACAACAACAAGAACAGCAAGAACAACAACAACATTAACAACAAGAACATCAACAACCAGAGCAACAAGAGCAACAAGAGCAACAAGTGCAACAAGAACAACAAGAACAACAAGCACAACAAGAACAACAAGAACAACAAGAGCAACAAGAGCAACAAGAACAACAAGAACAACAGGAACAACAACAACAACAACAACAACAACAACAACAACAAGAACAACAACAAGAACAACAAGAACAACAAGAACAACAAGAGCAACGAGAACAACGAGAACAACGAGAACAACGAGAACAACGAGAACAACGAGGACAACGAGAACAACGAGAACAACGAGAACAACGAGAACAACGAGTACAACGAGAACAACGAGAACAACGAGATCAACGAGATCAACGAGAACAACGAGAACAACGAGAACAACGAGAACAACAAGAACAACAAGAACAACAAGAACAACAAGAACAACAACAAGAACAACAAGAACAACAACAAGAACAACAAGAACAACAAGAACAACAAGAACAACAAGAACAACAAGAACAACACGAACAACAAGAACGACAAGAGCAACAAGAGCAACAAGAGCAACAAGAGCAACAAGAGCAACCAGAGCAACAAGAACAACAAGAACAACAAGATCAACAAGATCAACAAGAACAACAAGAACAACAAGAACAACAAGCACAACAAGAACAACAAGGACAACAACAACAAGAACAACAAGGACAACATCATCAACAACAACAACAAGAACAACATGAACAGTAAGAACAACAAGAACAACAAGAGCAACAAGAAGAACAAGAACAACAAGAACAACAAGGACAGCATCATCGACAACAACAACAAGAACAATATGAACAGTAAGAGCAACAAGAACAACAAGAACAACGAGAAGAACAAGAACAACGAGAACAACAAGAACAACAACAACAACAAGAACAACAAGAACAACGAGAACAACGAGAACAACGAGAACAGCGAGAACAACGAGAACAACGAGGACAACGAGAACAACGAGGACAACGAGAACAACGAGAACAACGAGAACAACGAGAACAACGAGAACAACGAGAACAACGAGAACAACGAGAACAACGAGAACAACGAGAACAACGAGATCAACGAGAACAACGAGATCAACGACAACAACGAGAACAACGAGAACAACGAGAACAACAAGAACAACGAGAACAACAAGAACAACAACAAGAACAACAAGAACAACAACAAGAACAACAAGAACAACAAGAACAAGATCAACAAGAACAACAAGAGCAACAAGAGCAACAAGAGCAACAAGAGCAACAAGAACAACAAGATCAACAAGATAAACAGGAACAACAAGAACAACAAGCACAACAAGAACAACAAGGACAACAACAACAAGAACAACAAGGACAACATCATCAACAACAACAACAAGAACAACAAGGACACCATCATCAACAACAACAACAAGAACAACATGACCAGTAAGAACAACAAGAACAACAAGAACAACGAGAAGAACAAGAACAACGAGAACAACAAGAACAACAACAACAACAAGAACAACAAGAACAACAAGAACAACAAGAACAACAAGAACAACGAGAACAACGAGAACAACGAGAACAACGAGAACAGCGAGACCAACGAGAACAACGAGAACAACGAGAACAACGAGGACAACGAGAACAACGAGAACAACGAGAACAACGAGAACAACGAGAACAACGAGAACAACGAGGACAACGAGAACAACGAGAACAACGAGAACAACGAGAACAACAAGAACAACAAGAGCAACAAGAACAACAAGAGCAACAAGAGCAACAAGAGCAACAAGATCAACAGGAACAACAAGAACAACAAGCACAACAAGAACAACAAGAACAACAAGCACGACAAGAACAGCAAGGACAACAACAACAAGAGCAACAAGGACAACAACAACAACAAGGACAACTAGAACAACAACAAGAAGAACAACAAGAACAACATGAACAACAAAAACAACAAGAACAACAAGAACAACAAGAGCAACAAGAACAACAAGAACAACAAGAACAACAAGAACAACAAGTACAACAAGAACAACAAGAACAACAAGAACATCAAGAACAAAAAGAACAACAAGGACAACAACAACAATAACAACAACAACAACAACAAAAATAAGAACAACAACAACAACAAGAACAACAAGAACAACAAGAACAACCAGAACAACAATAACAAGAACAACTAGAACAACAACAACAAGAACAACAAGAACAACAAGAACAACAAGAACAACTAGAACAACAAGGACAACAAGACAACATGAACAGCAAAAACAACAAGAACAACAAGAACAAGAACAACAAGAACAACCGGAACAACAAGAACAACAAGGACAACAAGGACAACCAGAACAACAACAACAAGGACAACTAGAACAACAACAAGAAGAACAACAAGATCAACATAAACAACAAGAACAACAAGAACAACACGAACAACTAGAACAACAAGAACAACAAGAACAACAAAAACAACGAGAACAACGAGAACAACGAGAACAACGAGAACAACGAGAACAACGAGACCAACGAGAACAACGAGAACAACGAGAACAACGAGAACAACGAGAACAACGAGAACAACGAGAACAACGAGAACAACGTAAACAACGAGAACAACAAGAACAACAACAAGAACAACAAGAACAACAAGATCAACAAGATCAACAAGAACAACAAGAACAACAAGCACAACATCATCAACAACAACAACAAGAGCAACATGAACAGTAAGAACAACAAGAACAACAAGAACAACAAGAACAACAAGAACAACAAGAACAACAAGAACAACAAGAACAACAAGAACAACAAGAACAACAAGAACAACAAGAACAACATGAACAGTAAGAACAACAAGAACAACAAGAACAACATGGAGAACAAGAACAACAAGAACAACAAGAACAACAAGAGCAACAAGAACAACAAGAACAACAAGAACAACAAGAACAACAAGAACAACAAGAACAACAAGAACAACAAGAACAACCGGAACAACAAGAACGACAAGAAAAACCAGAACAACAACAACAAGAACAACTAGAACAAGAACAAGAAGAACAACAAGAACAAAAACAACCAGAACAACAAGAACTACAACTGCAACGAGAGCAACAAGAACAACAAGATCAACAAGAGCAACAAGAACAACAAGAACAACAACAACAAGAACAGCAAGAACAACAACAACATTAACAACAAGAACATCAACAACCAGAGCAACAAGAGCAACAAGAGCAACAAGTGCAACAAGAACAACAAGAACAACAAGCACAACAAGAACAACAAGAACAACAAGAGCAACAAGAGCAACAAGAACAACAAGAACAACAGGAACAACAACAACAACAACAACAACAACAACAACAACAAGAACAACAACAAGAACAACAAGAACAACAAGAACAACAAGAGCAACGAGAACAACGAGAACAACGAGAACAACGAGAACAACGAGAACAACGAGGACAACGAGAACAACGAGAACAACGAGAACAACGAGAACAACGAGTACAACGAGAACAACGAGAACAACGAGATCAACGAGATCAACGAGAACAACGAGAACAACGAGAACAACGAGAACAACAAGAACAACAAGAACAACAAGAACAACAAGAACAACAACAAGAACAACAAGAACAACAACAAGAACAACAAGAACAACAAGAACAACAAGAACAACAAGAACAACAAGAACAACACGAACAACAAGAACGACAAGAGCAACAAGAGCAACAAGAGCAACAAGAGCAACAAGAGCAACCAGAGCAACAAGAACAACAAGAACAACAAGATCAACAAGATCAACAAGAACAACAAGAACAACAAGAACAACAAGAACAACAAGCACAACAAGAACAACAAGGACAACAACAACAAGAACAACAAGGACAACATCATCAACAACAACAACAAGAACAACATGAACAGTAAGAACAACAAGAACAACAAGAGCAACAAGAAGAACAAGAACAACAAGAACAACAAGGACAGCATCATCGACAACAACAACAAGAACAATATGAACAGTAAGAGCAACAAGAACAACAAGAACAACGAGAAGAACAAGAACAACGAGAACAACAAGAACAACAACAACAACAAGAACAACAAGAACAACGAGAACAACGAGAACAACGAGAACAGCGAGAACAACGAGAACAACGAGGACAACGAGAACAACGAGGACAACGAGAACAACGAGAACAACGAGAACAACGAGAACAACGAGAACAACGAGAACAACGAGAACAACGAGAACAACGAGAACAACGAGAACAACGAGATCAACGAGAACAACGAGATCAACGACAACAACGAGAACAACGAGAACAACGAGAACAACAAGAACAACGAGAACAACAAGAACAACAACAAGAACAACAAGAACAACAACAAGAACAACAAGAACAACAAGAACAAGATCAACAAGAACAACAAGAGCAACAAGAGCAACAAGAGCAACAAGAGCAACAAGAACAACAAGATCAACAAGATAAACAGGAACAACAAGAACAACAAGCACAACAAGAACAACAAGGACAACAACAACAAGAACAACAAGGACAACATCATCAACAACAACAACAAGAACAACAAGGACACCATCATCAACAACAACAACAAGAACAACATGACCAGTAAGAACAACAAGAACAACAAGAACAACGAGAAGAACAAGAACAACGAGAACAACAAGAACAACAACAACAACAAGAACAACAAGAACAACAAGAACAACAAGAACAACAAGAACAACGAGAACAACGAGAACAACGAGAACAACGAGAACAGCGAGACCAACGAGAACAACGAGAACAACGAGAACAACGAGGACAACGAGAACAACGAGAACAACGAGAACAACGAGAACAACGAGAACAACGAGAACAACGAGGACAACGAGAACAACGAGAACAACGAGAACAACGAGAACAACAAGAACAACAAGAGCAACAAGAACAACAAGAGCAACAAGAGCAACAAGAGCAACAAGATCAACAGGAACAACAAGAACAACAAGCACAACAAGAACAACAAGAACAACAAGCACGACAAGAACAGCAAGGACAACAACAACAAGAGCAACAAGGACAACAACAACAACAAGGACAACTAGAACAACAACAAGAAGAACAACAAGAACAACATGAACAACAAAAACAACAAGAACAACAAGAACAACAAGAGCAACAAGAACAACAAGAACAACAAGAACAACAAGAACAACAAGTACAACAAGAACAACAAGAACAACAAGAACATCAAGAACAAAAAGAACAACAAGGACAACAACAACAATAACAACAACAACAACAACAAAAATAAGAACAACAACAACAACAAGAACAACAAGAACAACAAGAACAACCAGAACAACAATAACAAGAACAACTAGAACAACAACAACAAGAACAACAAGAACAACAAGAACAACAAGAACAACTAGAACAACAAGGACAACAAGACAACATGAACAGCAAAAACAACAAGAACAACAAGAACAAGAACAACAAGAACAACCGGAACAACAAGAACAACAAGGACAACAAGGACAACCAGAACAACAACAACAAGGACAACTAGAACAACAACAAGAAGAACAACAAGATCAACATAAACAACAAGAACAACAAGAACAACACGAACAACTAGAACAACAAGAACAACAAGAACAACAAAAACAACGAGAACAACGAGAACAACGAGAACAACGAGAACAACGAGAACAACGAGACCAACGAGAACAACGAGAACAACGAGAACAACGAGAACAACGAGAACAACGAGAACAACGAGAACAACGAGAACAACGAAAACAACGAGAACAACAAGAACAACAACAAGAACAACAAGAACAACAAGATCAACAAGATCAACAAGAACAACAAGAACAACAAGCACAACATCATCAACAACAACAACAAGAGCAACATGAACAGTAAGAACAACAAGAACAACAAGAACAACAAGAACAACAAGAACAACAAGAACAACAAGAACAACAAGAACAACAAGAACAACAAGAACAACAAGAACAACAAGAACAACATGAACAGTAAGAACAACAAGAACAACAAGAACAACATGGAGAACAAGAACAACAAGAACAACAAGAACAACAAGAGCAACAAGAACAACAAGAACAACAAGAACAACAAGAACAACAAGAACAACAAGAACAACAAGAACAACAAGAACAACCGGAACAACAAGAACGACAAGAAAAACCAGAACAACAACAACAAGAACAACTAGAACAAGAACAAGAAGAACAACAAGAACAACAACAACCAGAACAACAAGAACTACAACTGCAACGAGAGCAACAAGAACAACAAGATCAACAAGAGCAACAAGAACAACAAGAACAACAACAACAAGAACAGCAAGAACAACAACAACATTAACAACAAGAACATCAACAACCAGAGCAACAAGAGCAACAAGAGCAACAAGTGCAACAAGAACAACAAGAACAACAAGCACAACAAGAACAACAAGAACAACAAGAGCAACAAGAGCAACAAGAACAACAAGAACAACAGGAACAACAACAACAACAACAACAACAACAACAACAACAAGAACAACAACAAGAACAACAAGAACAACAAGAACAACAAGAGCAACGAGAACAACGAGAACAACGAGAACAACGAGAACAACGAGAACAACGAGGACAACGAGAACAACGAGAACAACGAGAACAACGAGAACAACGAGTACAACGAGAACAACGAGAACAACGAGATCAACGAGATCAACGAGAACAACGAGAACAACGAGAACAACGAGAACAACGAGAACAACAAGAACAACAAGAACAACAAGAACAACAAGAACAACAACAAGAACAACAAGAACAACAACAAGAACAACAAGAACAACAAGAACAACAAGAACAACAAGAACAACAAGAACAACACGAACAACAAGAACGACAAGAGCAACAAGAGCAACAAGAGCAACAAGAGCAACAAGAGCAACCAGAGCAACAAGAACAACAAGAACAACAAGATCAACAAGATCAACAAGAACAACAAGAACAACAAGAACAACAAGAACAACAAGCACAACAAGAACAACAAGGACAACAACAACAAGAACAACAAGGACAACATCATCAACAACAACAACAAGAACAACATGAACAGTAAGAACAACAAGAACAACAAGAGCAACAAGAAGAACAAGAACAACAAGAACAACAAGGACAGCATCATCGACAACAACAACAAGAACAATATGAACAGTAAGAGCAACAAGAACAACAAGAACAACGAGAAGAACAAGAACAACGAGAACAACAAGAACAACAACAACAACAAGAACAACAAGAACAACGAGAACAACGAGAACAACGAGAACAGCGAGAACAACGAGAACAACGAGGACAACGAGAACAACGAGGACAACGAGAACAACGAGAACAACGAGAACAACGAGAACAACGAGAACAACGAGAACAACGAGAACAACGAGAACAACGAGAACAACGAGAACAACGAGATCAACGAGAACAACGAGATCAACGACAACAACGAGAACAACGAGAACAACGAGAACAACAAGAACAACGAGAACAACAAGAACAACAACAAGAACAACAAGAACAACAAGAACAACAACAAGAACAACAAGAACAACAAGAACAAGATCAACAAGAACAACAAGAGCAACAAGAGCAACAAGAGCAACAAGAGCAACAAGAACAACAAGATCAACAAGATAAACAGGAACAACAAGAACAACAAGCACAACAAGAACAACAAGGACAACAACAACAAGAACAACAAGGACAACATCATCAACAACAACAACAAGAACAACAAGGACACCATCATCAACAACAACAACAAGAACAACATGACCAGTAAGAACAACAAGAACAACAAGAACAACGAGAAGAACAAGAACAACGAGAACAACAAGAACAACAACAACAACAAGAACAACAAGAACAACAAGAACAACAAGAACAACAAGAACAACGAGAACAACGAGAACAACGAGAACAACGAGAACAGCGAGACCAACGAGAACAACGAGAACAACGAGAACAACGAGGACAACGAGAACAACGAGAACAACGAGAACAACGAGAACAACGAGAACAACGAGAACAACGAGGACAACGAGAACAACGAGAACAACGAGAACAACGAGAACAACAAGAACAACAAGAGCAACAAGAACAACAAGAGCAACAAGAGCAACAAGAGCAACAAGATCAACAGGAACAACAAGAACAACAAGCACAACAAGAACAACAAGAACAACAAGCACGACAAGAACAGCAAGGACAACAACAACAAGAGCAACAAGGACAACAACAACAACAAGGACAAC
>NW_027476094.1:592500-602500 GCF_051020955.1 Megalopta genalis
AACAAGAACAACAAGATCAACAACAACAAGAACAACAACAACAAGAACAACAAGAACAACAAGAGCAACAAGAACAAGAACAGCAAGAACAACAACAACAAGAAGAACAACAACAACAACAACAACAAGAACAAGAACAACAGGAACAACAACAGCAAGAACAACAAGAACAACAAGAACAACAACAACAAGAAGAACAACAAGATCAAGAACAACGGGAACAACAACAGCAAGGACAACAAGAACAACAAGAACAAAAAGAACAACAAGAACAACAAGATCAACAAGATCAACAAGAACAACAAGAACAACAAGAACAACAAGAACAACAAGAACAACAAGAACAACAAGAACAAGAACAACAAGAACAACAAGAACAACAAGAACAACAAGAACAACAACAACAAGAACAACAACAAGAACACCAAGAACAACAAGAACAACAAGAACAACAAGAACAACAAGAACAACAAGAACAACAAGAACAACAAGAACAAAAAGAACAACAAGAACAACAAGAACAACAAGAACGACAAGAACAACAAGAACAACAAGAACAACAAGAACAACAAGAACAACAAGAACAACAAGAACAACAAGAACAACAAGAACAACAAGAACAACAAGAACAACAAGATCAACAAGAACAACAAGAACAACAAGATCAACAAGAACAACAAGAACAACAAGAACAACAAGAACAACAAGTACAACAAGATCATCAAGAACAACAGCAACATGAACAACAAGAACAACAAGAACAACAAGAACAACAAAAACAACAAGAACAACCAGAACAACAAGAACACCAAGAACAACAAGAACAACAAGAACAACAAGAACAACAAGAACACCAAGAACAACAAGAACAACAAGAACAACAAGAACAACAAGAACAACAAGAACAACAAGAACAACAAGAGCAACAAGAACAACAAGAACAACAAGAACAACAAGAACAACAAGAACAACAAGAACAACAAGAACAACAAGATCAACAAGAACAACAAGATCAACAAGAACAACAAGATCAACAAGAACAACAAGAACAACAAGAACAACAAGAACAACAAGAACAACAAGAACAACAAGAACAACAAGAACAACAAGAACAACAAGAACAACAAGAACAACAAGAACAAGAACAACAAGAACAACCGGAACAACAAGAACAACAAGAACAACCGGAACAACAAGAACAACAAGAACAACAAGAACAACAAGAACAAGAACAACAAGAACAACCGGAACAACAAGAACAACAAGAACAACCGGAACAACAAGAACAACAAGAACAACCAGAACAACAACAACAAGGACAACTAGAACAACAACAAGAAGAACAACAAGAACAACATGAACAACAAGAACAACAAGAACAACAAGAACAACAAGAACAACAAGAACAACAAGCACAACAAGAACAACAAGAACAACAAGAACAACAAGAACAACAAGAACAACAATAACAACAAGAACAACAAGAACAACAAGAATAACAAGAACAACAAGAACAACAAGAACAACAAGAACAACAAGAACAACAAGAACAACAAGAACAACAAGAACAACAAGATCAACAAAAACAACAAGAACAACAAGAACAACAAGAACAACAATAACAACAAGAACAACAAGAACAACAAGAATAACAAGAACAACAAGAACAACAAGAACAACAAGAACAACAAGAACAACAAGAACAACAAGAACAACAAGAACAACAACAAGAAGAACAACAAGAATAACAAGAACAACAAGAAGAGCAAGAAGAACAACAACAAGAACAACAACAACAACAACAACTAGAACAAGAAGAACAAGAAGAACAACAAGAACACCAAGAACAACAAGAACAACAAGATCAACAAGATCAACAAGAACAACAAGAACAACAAGGAGAACAAGAACAACAAGAACAACAAGAACAACAAGAGCAACAAGAACAACAAGAACAACAAGAACAACAAGAACAACAAGAACAACAAGAACAACAAGAGCAACAAGAACAACAAGAACAACAAGAACAACCGGAACAACAAGAACGACAAGAAAAACCAGAACAACAACAACAAGAACAACTAGAACAAGAACAAGAAGAACAACAAGAACGACAACAACCAGAACAACAAGAACTACAACAGCAACGAGAGCAACAAGAACAACAAGATCAACAAGAACAACAAGAACAACAAGAACAACAACAACAAGAACAGCAAGAAAAACAACAACATTAACAACAAGAACATCAACAACATTAACAACAAGAACATCAAAAACCAGAGCAACAAGAGCAACAAGAGCAACAAGTGCAACAAGAACAACAAGAACAACAAGAACAACAACAACAACAAGAACAACAAGAACAACAAGAACAACAAGAACATCGAGAACAACGAGAACAACGAGAACAACAAGAACAACAAGAACAACAAGAACAACAAGAACAACAAGCACAACAAGAACAACAAGAACAACAAGAACAACAAGAACAACAAGAACAACGAGAACAACGAGAACAACGAGAACAACGAGAACAACGAGAACAACGAGAGCAACGAGAACAACGAGATCAACGAGAACAACGAGGACAACGAGAGCAACGAGAACAACAAGAATAACAAGAGCAACAAGAACAACAAGAACTACAACAATAACAAGGACAACAACAACAACTACAACAAGAACAGCAAGAACAACAACAACAACAAGAACAACAAGAACTACAACAACAACAAGGACAACAACAACAACTACAACAAGAACAGCAAGAACAACAACAACAAGAAGAACAACAGAACAACAAGAACAACAAGAACAACAAGAACAACAAGAACAACAAGAACAACAAGAACAACAAGAACAACAAGAGCAACAAGAACAACAAGAACAACAAGAACAACGAGAACAACAAGAACAACAAGAACAACGAGAACTTCAAGAACAACAAGAACAACAAGAACAACAAGAACAACAAGAACACTAAGAACAACAAGAACAACAAGAACAACAAGAACAACAAGAACAACAAGAACAACAAGAACAACAAGAACAACAAGAAGAAGAACAAGAACAACAAGAACAACAAGAACAACAACAAGAACAACAACAAGAACAACAACAAGAACAACAACAGCAACAACTAGTACAACAAGAACAACAAGAACACCAAGAACAACAAGAACAACAAGATCAACAAGAGCAACAAGAGCAACAAGAACAACAAGAACAACAAGATCAACAAGATCAACAAGAACAACAAGATCAACAAGAACAACAAGAGCAACAAGCACAACAAGAACAACAAGGACAACAACAACAAGAACAACAAGGACAACATCATCAACAACAACAACAAGAACAACAAGAACAACATGGACAACAAGAGCAACAAGCACAACAAGAACAACAAGGACAACAACAACAAGAACAACAAGGACAACATCATCAACAACAACAACAAGAACAACATGAACAGTAAGAACAACAAGAACAACAAGAACAACAAGAACAACAAGATCAACAAGAACAACAAGAACAACAAGAACAACAAGAACAACAAGAACAACAAGAACAAGAACAACAAGAACAACAACAAGAACAACAAGAACAACAAGAACAAGAACAACAAGAACAAAAAGAACGACAAGAACAACAAGAACAACAACAACAACAACAACAAGAACAACAAGAACAACAAGAACAACAAGAACAACAACAAGATCAACAAGATCAACAAGAACAACGAGAACAACGAGAACAACAAGAACAACAAGAATAACAAGAACAACAAGAACAACAAGAACAACAAGATCAACAACAACAAGAACAACAACAGCAAGAACAACCAGAACAACAAGAACAACAAGAACAACAACAACAACAACAACAAGAACAACAAGAACAAGAAGAACAAGAACAACAACAAGAAGAACAAGAAGAACAACAAGAACAACAAGAATAACAACAACAACAACAACACGACCAACACGAACAACAAGAACAACAAGAACAAGAAGAACAAGAAGAACATCAAGAACAACAAGAACAACAAGAACAACAAGAACAACAAGAACAACAAGAACAACAAGAACAACAACAACAACAACAACAAGAACAACAACAACAACAAGTACAACAAGTACAAGATCAACAAGAACAACAGGAACAAGTACAACAGGATCAACAAGAACAACAAGAAAAACAAGAGCAGCAAGTACAACAAGAACAACAAGAGCAAGAAGAACAACACGAACAACAAGAACAACAAGAAGAAGAACAAGAACAACAACAACAACAACTAGAACAAGAAGAACAAGAAGAACAACAAGAACACCAAGAACAACAAGAACAACAAGAACAACAAGAACAACAAGAACAACAAGAACAAGAAGAACAAGAAGAACATCAAGAACAACAAGAACAACAAGAACAACAAGAACAACAAGAACAACAACAACAACAACAACAAGAACAACAAGAACAACGACAACAACAAGTACAACAAGTACAAGATCAAGAAGAACAACAGGAACAAGTACAACAGGATCAACAAGAACAACAAGAAAAACAAGAGCAGCAAGTACAACAAGAACAACAAGAGCAAGAAGAACAACACGAACAACAAGAACAACAAGAAGAAGAACAAGAACAACAACAACAACAACTAGAACAAGAAGAACAAGAAGAACAACAAGAACACCAAGAACAACAAGAACAACAAGAACAACAAGAACAACAAGATCAACAAGATCAACAAGATCAACAAGAACAACAAGAACAACAAGGAGAACAAGAACAACAAGAACAACAAGAACAACAAGAGCAACAAGAACAACAAGAAGAACAACAAGAAGAACAACAACAAGAACAACAAGAACAACAAGAAGAAGAACAAGAACAACAAGAACAACAAGAAGAACAACAAGAACAACAACAAGAACAACAACAACAACAACTAGAACAAGAAGAACAAGAAGAACAACAAGAACACCAAGAACAACAAGAACAACAAGAACAACAAGAACAACAAGAACAACAAGAACAACAAGAGCAACAAGAACAACAAGAACAACAAGAACAACAAGAACAACAAGAACAACAAGAACAACAAGAGCAACAAGAACAACAAGAACAACAAGAACAACCGGAACAACAAGAACGACAAGAAAAACCAGAACGACAAGAACAACAAGAACAACCGGAACAACAAGAACGACAAGAAAAACCAGAACGACAACAACAAGAACAACTAGAACAAGAACAAGAAGAACAACAAGAACGACAACAACCAGAACAACAAGAACTACAACAGCAACGAGAGCAACAAGAACAACAAGATCAACAAGAACAACAAGAACAACAAGAACAACAAGAACAACAAGAACAACAAGAACAACAAGAACAACAAGAACAACAAGAACAACAACAACAAGAACAGCAAGAACAACAACAACATTAACAACAAGAACATCAACAACCAGAGCAACAAGAGCAACAAGAGCAACAAGTGCAACAAGAACAACAAGAACAACAAGCACAACAAGAACAACAAGAACAACAAGAACAACAACAACAACAAGAACAACAAGAACAACAAGAACAACAAGAACAACAAGAACAACGAGAACAACGAGAACAACGAGAACAACGAGAACAACGAGAACAACGAGAACAACGAGAACAACGAGAACAACGAGAACAACGAGAACAACGAGGACAACGAGAACAACGAGAACAACGAGAACAACGAGAACAACAAGAACAACAAGAGCAACAAGAACAACAAGAGCAACAAGAGCAACAAGAGCAACAAGATCAACAGGAACAACAAGAACAACAAGCACAACAAGAACAACAAGAACAACAAGCACGACAAGAGCAGCAAGGACAACAACAACAAGAGCAACAAGGACAACAACAACAACAAGGACAACTAGAACAACAACAAGAAGAACAACAAGAACAACATGAACAACAAAAACAACAAGAACAACAAGAACAACAAGAGCAACAAGAACAACAAGAACAACAAGAACAACAAGAACAACAAGTACAACAAGAACAACAAGAACAACAAGAACATCAAGAACAAAAAGAACAACAAGAACAACAAGAACAACAACAACAAGAACAGCAAGAACAACAACAACATTAACAACAAGAACATCAACAACCAGAGCAACAAGAGCAACAAGAGCAACAAGTGCAACAAGAACAACAAGAACAACAAGCACAACAAGAACAACAAGAACAACAAGATCAACAAGATCAACAAGAACAACAAGAACAACAAGGAGAACAAGAACAACAAGAACAACAAGAACAACAAGAGCAACAAGAACAACAAGAACAACAAGAACAACAAGAACAACAAGAACAACAAGAACAACAAGAGCAACAAGAACAACAAGAACAACAAGAACAACCGGAACAACAAGAACGACAAGAAAAACCAGAACAACAACAACAAGAACAACTAGAACAAGAACAAGAAGAACAACAAGAACGACAACAACCAGAACAACAAGAACTACAACAGCAACGAGAGCAACAAGAACAACAAGATCAACAAGAACAACAAGAACAACAAGAACAACAACAACAAGAACAGCAAGAAAAACAACAACATTAACAACAAGAACATCAACAACATTAACAACAAGAACATCAAAAACCAGAGCAACAAGAGCAACAAGAGCAACAAGTGCAACAAGAACAACAAGAACAACAAGAACAACAAGAACAACAACAACAACAAGAACAACAAGAACAACAAGAACAACAAGAACATCGAGAACAACGAGAACAACGAGAACAACGAGAAACAACGAGGACAACGTGATCAAAGAGAACAACAAGAATAACAAGAAGAACAAGAACAACCGGAACAGCAAGAAGAACAACAAGAACAACAAGAACAACAAGAACAACAATAACAACAAGAACAACAAGAACAACAAGAACAACAATAACAACAAGAGCAAAAAGAACAACAAGAATAACAAGAACAACAAGAACAACAAGAACAACAAGAACAACAAGAACAACAAGAACAACAAGAACAACAAGAACAACAAGAACAACAAGAACAACAAGAACAACAAGAACAACAAGAACAACAAGAACAACAACAAGAACAACAAGAACAACAAGAAGAACAAGAACAACAAGAACAACAAGAACAAGAACAACAAGAACAACCGGAACAACAAGAACAGCAAGAACAACCGGAACAACAAGAACAACAAGAACAACAAGAACAACAAGAACAAGAACAACAAGAACAACCGGAACAACAAGAACAACAAGAACAACCGGAACAACAAGAACAACAAGAACAACCAGAACAACAACAACAAGGACAACTAGAACAACAACAAGAAGAACAACAAGAACAACATGAACAACAAGAACAACAAGAACAACAAGAACAACAAGAACAACAAGAACAACAAGCACAACAAGAACAACAAGAACAACAAGAACAACAAGAACAACAAGAACAACGAGAACAACGAGAACAACGAGAACAACGAGAACAACGAGGACAACGAGAGCAACGAGAACAACAAGAATAACAAGAGCAACAAGAACAACAAGAACTACAACAATAACAAGGACAACAACAACAACTACAACAAGAACAGCAAGAACAACAACAACAACAAGAACAACAAGAACAACAAGAACAACAACAAGAACAACAACAAGAACAACAACAGCAACAACTAGTACAACAAGAACAACAAGAACACCAAGAACAACAAGAACAACAAGATCAACAAGAGCAACAAGAGCAACAAGAACAACAAGAACAACAAGATCAACAAGATCAACAAGAACAACAAGAACAACAAGAACAACAAGAGCAACAAGCACAACAAGAACAACAAGGACAACAACAACAAGAACAACAAGGACAACATCATCAACAACAACAACAAGAACAACAAGAACAACATGGACAACAAGAGCAACAAGCACAACAAGAACAACAAGAACAACATGAACAGTAAGAACAACAAGAACAACAAGAACAACAAGAACAACAAGATCAACAAGAACAACAAGAACAACAAGAACAACAAGAACAACAAGAACAACAACAAGAACAACAACAAGAACAACAACAGCAACAACTAGTACAACAAGAACAACAAGAACACCAAGAACAACAAGAACAACAAGATCAACAAGAGCAACAAGAGCAACAAGAACAACAAGAACAACAAGATCAACAAGATCAACAAGAACAACAAGAACAACAAGAACAACAAGAGCAACAAGCACAACAAGAACAACAAGGACAACAACAACAAGAACAACAAGGACAACATCATCAACAACAACAACAAGAACAACAAGAACAACATGGACAACAAGAGCAACAAGCACAACAACAACAACAAGAACAACATGAACAGTAAGAACAACAAGAACAACAAGAACAACAAGAACAACAAGATCAACAAGAACAACAAGAACAACAAGAACAACAAGAACAACAAGAACAACAAGAACAAGAACAACAAGAACAACAACAAGAACAACAAGAACAACAAGAACAAGAACAACAAGAACAAAAAGAACAACAAGAACAACAAGAACAACAACAACAACAACAACAACAACAACAAGAACAACAAGAACAACAAGAACAACAAGAACAACAACAAGATCAACAAGATCAACAAGAACAACGAGAACAACGAGAACAACAAGAACAACAAGAATAACAAGAACAACAAGAACAACAAGAACAACAAGATCAACAACAACAAGAACAACAACAGCAAGAACAACCAGAACAACAAGAACAACAAGAACAACAACAACAAGAACAACAAGAACAACAAGAACAAGAAGAACAAGAACAACAACAAGAAGAACAAGAAGAACAACAAGAACAACAAGAATAACAACAACAACAACAACACGACCAACACGAACAACAAGAACAACAAGAACAAGAAGAACAAGAAGAACATCAAGAACTACAAGAACAACAAGAACAACAAGAACAACAAGAACAACAAGAACAACAAGAACAACAACAACAACAACAAGAACAACAACAACAACAAGTACAACAAGTACAAGATCAACAAGAACAACAGGAACAAGTACAACAGGATCAACAAGAACAACAAGAAAAACAAGAGCAGCAAGTACAACAAGAACAACAAGAGCAAGAAGAACAACACGAACAACAAGAACAACAAGAAGAAGAACAAGAACAACAACAACAACAACTAGAACAAGAAGAACAAGAAGAACAACAAGAACACCAAGAACAACAAGAACAACAAGAACAACAAGAACAACAAGAACAACAAGAACAACAAGTACAACAAGAACAACAAGGACAACAACAACAATAACAACAACAAGAACAACAAGAACAGCAAGAGCAACAACAACAACAACAAGAACAACAAGAACAACAACAACATGAAGATCAAGAACATCAACAACCAGAACAACAAGAACAACAACAGCAACAAGAGCAACAAGAGCAACAAGAGCAACAAGAACAACAAGAACAACAAGAACAACCAGAACAACAACAACAAGAACAACTAGAACAACAACAAGAACAACAACAACAACAACAAGAACAACAAAAACAACAAGAACAACAAGAACAACAAGAGCAACAAGAACAACAAGAACAACAATAACAACCGGAACAACAAGAACAACCGGAACAACAAGAACAACAAGAACAACCAGAACAACAGCAACAAGAACAACAAGAACAACAACAACAACAAGAACAACAAGAACAACAAGAACAACAAGAACAACAAGAACAACAAGAACAACAAGAACAACAAGAACAACAAGAACAACAAGAACAATAAGAACAACAAGAACAACAAGAACAACAAGAACAACAAGAACAACAAGAACAACAAGAACAACAAGAACAACATGAACAACAAGAGCAACAAGAACAACAAGAACAACAAGAACAACAAGGACAACAACAACAACA
>NW_027476094.1:605000-615000 GCF_051020955.1 Megalopta genalis
CAAGAACAACAGGAACAACAACAGCAAGAACAACAAGAACAACAAGAACAACAACAACAAGAAGAACAACAAGATCAAGAACAACGGGAACAACAACAGCAGGGACAACAAGAACAACAAGAACAACAAGAACAACAAGAACAACAAGAACAACAACAACAAGAACAACAACAAGATCAACAAGAACAACAAGAACAACAAGAACAACAAGAACAACAAGAACAACAAGAACAACAAGAACAACAAGAACAACAAGAACAACAAGAACAACAAGAACAACAACAACAAGAACAACAACAAGATCAACAAGAACAACAAGAACAACAAGAACAACAAGAACAACAAGAACAACAAGAACAACAAGAACAACAAGAACAAAAAGAACAACAAGAACAACAAGAACAACAAGAACAACAAGAACAACAAGAGCAACAAGAAAAACAAGAACAACAAGAACAACAAGAACAACAAGAACAACAAGAACAACAAGAACAACAAGAACAACAAGATCAACAAGAACAACAAGGACAACAACAACAACTACAACAAGAACAGCAAGAACAACAACAACAAGAAGAACAACAGAACAACAAGAACAACAAGAACAACAAGAACAACAAGAACAACAAGAACAACAAGAACAACAAGAACAACAAGAACAACAAGAGCAACAAGAACAACAAGAACAACAAGAACAACGAGAACAACAAGAACAACAAGAACAACGAGAACTTCAAGAACAACAAGAACAACAAGAACAACAAGAACAACAAGAACAACAAGAACACTAAGAACAACAAGAACAACAAGAACAACAAGAACAACAAGAACAACAAGAACAACAAGAACAACAAGAAGAAGAACAAGAACAACAAGAACAACAAGAACAACAACAAGAACAACAACAAGAACAACAACAGCAACAACTAGTACAACAAGAACAACAAGAACACCAAGAACAACAAGAACAACAAGATCAACAAGAGCAACAAGAGCAACAAGAACAACAAGAACAACAAGATCAACAAGATCAACAAGAACAACAAGAACAACAAGAACAACAAGAGCAATAAGCACAACAAGAACAACAAGGACAACAACAACAAGAACAACAAGGACAACATCATCAACAACAACAACAAGAACAACAAGAACAACATGGACAACAAGAGCAACAAGCACAACAAGAACAACAAGGACAACAACAACAAGAACAACAAGGACAACATCATCAACAACAACAACAAGAACAACATGAACAGTAAGAACAACAAGAACAACAAGAACAACAAGAACAACAAGATCAACAAGAACAACAAGAACAACAAGAACAACAAGAACAACAAGAACAACAAGAACAAGAACAACAAGAACAACAACAAGAACAACAAGAACAACAAGAACAAGAACAACAAGAACAAAAAGAACAAAAAGAACAACAAGAACAACAAGAACAACAACAACAACAACAACAAGAACAACAAGAACAACAAGAACAACAAGAACAACAACAAGATCAACAAGATCAACAAGAACAACGAGAACAACGAGAACAACAAGAACAACAAGAATAACAAGAACAACAAGAACAACAAGAACAACAAGATCAACAACAACAAGAACAACAACAGCAAGAACAACCAGAACAACAAGAACAACAAGAACAACAACAACAACAACAACAAGAACAACAAGAACAAGAAGAACAAGAACAACAACAAGAAGAACAAGAAGAACAACAAGAACAACAAGAATAACAACAACAACAACAACACGACCAACACGAACAACAAGAACAACAAGAACAAGAAGAACAAGAAGAACATCAAGAACAACAAGAACAACAAGAACAACAAGAACAACAAGAACAACAAGAACAACAACAACAACAACAACAAGAACAACAACAACAACAAGTACAACAAGTACAAGATCAACAAGAACAACAGCAACAAGTACAACAGGTTCAACAAGAACAACAAGAAAAACAAGAGCAGCAAGTACAACAAGAACAACAAGAGCAAGAAGAACAACACGAACAACAAGAACAACAAGAAGAAGAACAAGAACAACAACAACAACTACTAGAACAAGAAGAACAAGAAGAACAACAAGAACACCAAGAACAACAAGAACAACAAGAACAACAAGAACAACAAGAACAACAAGAACAAGAAGAACAAGAAGAACATCAAGAACAACAAGAACAACAAGAACAACAAGAACAACAAGAACAACAACAACAACAACAACAAGAACAACAAGAACAACGACAACAACAAGTACAACAAGTACAAGATCAAGAAGAACAACAGGAACAAGTACAACAGGATCAACAAGAACAACAAGAAAAACAAGAGCAGCAAGTACAACAAGAACAACAAGAGCAAGAAGAACAACACGAACATCAAGAACAACAAGAAGAAGAACAAGAACAACAACAACAACAACTAGAACAAGAAGAACAAGAAGAACTACAAGAACACCAAGAACAACAAGAACAACAAGAACAACAAGAACAACAAGATCAACAAGATCAACAAGATCAACAAGAACAACAAGAACAACAAGGAGAACAAGAACAACAAGAACAACAAGAACAACAAGAGCAACAAGAACAACAAGAAGAACAACAAGAAGAACAACAACAAGAACAACAAGAACAACAAGAAGAAGAACAAGAACAACAAGAACAACAAGAAGAACAACAAGAACAACAACAAGAACAACAACATCAACAACTAGAACAAGAAGAACAAGAAGAACAACAAGAACACCAAGAACAACAAGAACAACAAGAGCAACAAGAACAACAAGAACAACAAGAACAACAAGAGCAACAAGAACAACAAGAACAACAAGAACAACAAGAACAACAAGAACAACAAGAACAACAAGAGCAACAAGAACAACAAGAACAACAAGAACAACCGGAACAACAAGAACGACAAGAAAAACCAGAACGACAAGAACAACAAGAACAACCGGAACAACAAGAACGACAAGAAAAACCAGAACGACAACAACAAGAACAACTAGAACAAGAACAAGAAGAACAACAAGAACGACAACAACCAGAACAACAAGAACTACAACAGCAACGAGAGCAACAAGAACAACAAGATCAACAAGAACAACAAGAACAACAAGAACAACAAGAACAACAAGAACAACAAGAACAACAAGAACAACAAGAACAACAAGAACAACAACAACAAGAACAGCAAGAACAACAACAACATTAACAACAAGAACATCAACAACCAGAGCAACAAGAGCAACAAGAGCAACAAGTGCAACAAGAACAACAAGAACAACAAGCACAACAAGAACAACAAGAACAACAAGAACAACAACAACAACAAGAACAACAAGAACAACAAGAACAACAAGAACAACAAGAACAACGAGAACAACGAGAACAACGAGAACAACGAGAACAACGAGAACAACGAGAACAACGAGAACAACGAGAACAACGAGAACAACGAGGACAACGAGAACAACGAGAACAACGAGAACAACGAGAACAACAAGAACAACAAGAGCAACAAGAACAACAAGAGCAACAAGAGCAACAAGAGCAACAAGATCAACAGGAACAACAAGAACAACAAGCACAACAAGAACAACAAGAACAACAAGCACGACAAGAGCAGCAAGGACAACAACAACAAGAGCAACAAGGACAACAACAACAACAAGGACAACTAGAACAACAACAAGAAGAACAACAAGAACAACATGAACAACAAAAACAACAAGAACAACAAGAACAACAAGAGCAACAAGAACAACAAGAACAACAAGAACAACAAGAACAACAAGTACAACAAGAACAACAAGAACAACAAGAACATCAAGAACAAAAAGAACAACAAGAACAACAAGAACAACAACAACAAGAACAGCAAGAACAACAACAACATTAACAACAAGAACATCAACAACCAGAGCAACAAGAGCAACAAGAGCAACAAGTGCAACAAGAACAACAAGAACAACAAGCACAACAAGAACAACAAGAACAACAAGATCAACAAGATCAACAAGAACAACAAGAACAACAAGGAGAACAAGAACAACAAGAACAACAAGAACAACAAGAGCAACAAGAACAACAAGAACAACAAGAACAACAAGAACAACAAGAACAACAAGAACAACAAGAGCAACAAGAACAACAAGAACAACAAGAACAACCGGAACAACAAGAACGACAAGAAAAACCAGAACAACAACAACAAGAACAACTAGAACAAGAACAAGAAGAACAACAAGAACGACAACAACCAGAACAACAAGAACTACAACAGCAACGAGAGCAACAAGAACAACAAGATCAACAAGAACAACAAGAACAACAAGAACAACAACAACAAGAACAGCAAGAAAAACAACAACATTAACAACAAGAACATCAACAACATTAACAACAAGAACATCAAAAACCAGAGCAACAAGAGCAACAAGAGCAACAAGTGCAACAAGAACAACAAGAACAACAAGAACAACAACAACAACAAGAACAACAAGAACAACAAGAACAACAAGAACATCGAGAACAACGAGAACAACGAGAACAACGAGAAACAACGAGGACAACGTGATCAAAGAGAACAACAAGAATAACAAGAAGAACAAGAACAACCGGAACAGCAAGAAGAACAACAAGAACAACAAGAACAACAAGAACAACAATAACAACAAGAACAACAAGAACAACAAGAACAACAATAACAACAAGAGCAAAAAGAACAACAAGAATAACAAGAACAACAAGAACAACAAGAACAACAAGAACAACAAGAACAACAAGAACAACAAGAACAACAAGAACAACAAGAACAACAAGAACAACAAGAACAACAAGAACAACAACAAGAACAACAAGAACAACAAGAAGAACAAGAACAACAAGAACAACAAGAACAAGAACAACAAGAACAACCGGAACAACAAGAACAGCAAGAACAACCGGAACAACAAGAACAACAAGAACAACAAGAACAACAAGAACAAGAACAACAAGAACAACCGGAACAACAAGAACAACAAGAACAACCGGAACAACAAGAACAACAAGAACAACCAGAACAACAACAACAAGGACAACTAGAACAACAACAAGAAGAACAACAAGAACAACATGAACAACAAGAACAACAAGAACAACAAGAACAACAAGAACAACAAGAACAACAAGCACAACAAGAACAACAAGAACAACAAGAACAACAAGAACAACAAGAACAACGAGAACAACGAGAACAACGAGAACAACGAGAACAACGAGAACAACGAGAGCAACGAGAACAACGAGAACAACGAGAACAACGAGAACAACGAGGACAACGAGAGCAACGAGAACAACAAGAATAACAAGAGCAACAAGAACTACAACAATAACAAGGACAACAACAACAACTACAACAAGAACAGCAAGAACAACAACAACAACAAGAACAACAAGAACTACAACAACAACAAGGACAACAACAACAACTACAACAAGAACAGCAAGAACAACAACAACAAGAAGAACAACAGAACAACAAGAACAACAAGAACAACAAGAACAACAAGAACAACAAGAACAACAAGAACAACAAGAACAACAAGAGCAACAAGAACAACAAGAACAACAAGAACAACGAGAACAACAAGAACAACAAGAACAACGAGAACTTCAAGAACAACAAGAACAACAAGAACAACAAGAACAACAAGAACAACAAGAACACTAAGAACAACAAGAACAACAAGAACAACAAGAACAACAAGAACAACAAGAACAACAAGAACAACAAGAAGAAGAACAAGAACAACAAGAACAACAAGAACAACAACAAGAACAACAACAAGAACAACAACAGCAACAACTAGTACAACAAGAACAACAAGAACACCAAGAACAACAAGAACAACAAGATCAACAAGAGCAACAAGAGCAACAAGAACAACAAGAACAACAAGATCAACAAGATCAACAAGAACAACAAGAACAACAAGAACAACAAGAGCAACAAGCACAACAAGAACAACAAGGACAACAACAACAAGAACAACAAGGACAACATCATCAACAACAACAACAAGAACAACAAGAACAACATGGACAACAAGAGCAACAAGCACAACAAGAACAACAAGGACAACAACAACAAGAACAACAAGGACAACATCATCAACAACAACAACAAGAACAACATGAACAGTAAGAACAACAAGAACAACAAGAACAACAAGAACAACAAGATCAACAAGAACAACAAGAACAACAAGAACAACAAGAACAACAAGAACAACAAGAACAAGAACAACAAGAACAACAACAAGAACAACAAGAACAACAAGAACAAGAACAACAAGAACAAAAAGAACAACAAGAACAACAAGAACAACAACAACAACAACAACAAGAACAACAAGAACAACAAGAACAACAAGAACAACAACAAGATCAACAAGATCAACAAGAACAACGAGAACAACGAGAACAACAAGAACAACAAGAATAACAAGAACAACAAGAACAACAAGAACAACAAGATCAACAACAACAAGAACAACAACAGCAAGAACAACCAGAACAACAAGAACAACAAGAACAACAACAACAACAACAACAAGAACAACAAGAACAAGAAGAACAAGAACAACAACAAGAAGAACAAGAAGAACAACAAGAACAACAAGAATAACAACAACAACAACAACACGACCAACACGAACAACAAGAACAACAAGAACAAGAAGAACAAGAAGAACATCAAGAACTACAAGAACAACAAGAACAACAAGAACAACAAGAACAACAAGAACAACAAGAACAACAAGAACAACAACAACAACAACAACAAGAACAACAACAACAACAAGTACAACAAGTACAAGATCAACAAGAACAACGGGAACAAGTACAACAGGATCAACAAGAACAACAAGAAAAACAAGAGCAGCAAGTACAACAAGAACAACAAGAGCAAGAAGAACAACACGAACAACAAGAACAACAAGAAGAAGAACAAGAACAACAACAACAACAACTAGAACAAGAAGAACAAGAAGAACAACAAGAACACCAAGAACAACAAGAACAACAAGAACAACAAGAACAACAAGAACAACAAGAACAACAAGAACAACAAGTACAACAAGAACAACAAGGACAACAACAACAATAACAACAACAAGAACAACAAGAACAGCAAGAGCAACAACAACAACAACAAGAACAACAAGAACAACAACAACATGAAGATCAAGAACATCAACAACCAGAACAACAAGAACAACAACAGCAACAAGAGCAACAAGAGCAACAAGAGCAACAAGAACAACAAGAACAACAAGAACAACCAGAACAACAACAACAAGAACAACTAGAACAACAACAAGAACAACAACAACAACAACAAGAACAACAAAAACAACAAGAACAACAAGAACAACAAGAGCAACAAGAACAACAAGAACAACAATAACAACCGGAACAACAAGAACAACCGGAACAACAAGAACAACAAGAACAACCAGAACAACAGCAACAAGAACAACAAGAACAACAACAACAACAAGAACAACAAGAACAACAAGAACAACAAGAACAACAAGAACAACAAGAACAACAAGAACAACAAGAACAACAAGAACAACAAGAACAACAAGAACAACAAGAACAATAAGAACAACAAGAACAACAAGAACAACAAGAACAACAAGAACAACAAGAACAACAAGAACAACAAGGACAACATGAACAACAAGAACAACAAGAACAACAAGAACAACAAGAACAACAAGGACAACAACAACAACAATAACAACAAGAACAACATGACCAGCACGAACAACAAGAACAACAAGAACAAGAACAGCAAGAAAAACAACAACAACAACAACAAAAATAAGAACAACAACAACAACAAGAACAACAACATGAACAACCGGAACAACAAGAACAACAAGAACAACCAGAACAACAACAACAAGGACAACAAGAACAACAAGAACAACAAGAACAACTAGAACAACAAGAACAACAAGAACAACAAGAACAACAAGAACAACAAGAAAAACAAGAACAAGAACAACAACATCAACCAGAACAACAACAACATGAACAACAAGAACAACAACAGCAAGAACAGCAACAAGGACAACAAGAACAACAAGAACGACAAGAACAACAAGAATAACAAGAACAACAAGAACAACAAGAACAACAAGAACAACAACAACAACAACAAGAACAAGAACAACGGGAGCAACAAGAACAAGAACAACGGGAACAACAACGACGAGAGCAACAAGAACAACAAGAACAACAACAAGATCAACCAGAACAACAAGAACAACAAGAATAACAAGAACAACAAGAACAACAAGAACAACAAGAACAACGAGAACTACGAGAGCAACAAGAACAACGAGAACAACGGAAACAATGAGAACAGCAAGAGCAACAAAAGCAACAAGAACAACAAGAACAACAACAACAACAACAAGAACAACAAGAACAACAAGAACAACAAGAACAACAAGAACAACAAGAACAACAAGAACAACAAGAACAACAAGAACAACAAGAACAACAAGAGCAACAAGAACAAGAACAGCAAGAACAACAACAACAACAAGAACAAGAACAACGGGAACAACAACAGCAAGAACAACAAGAACAACAAGAACAACAAGATCAAGAAAAACGGGAACAACAACAGCAAGAACGACATGGACAAAAAGAATAAAAAGAACAAGAACAACAACAAGAACAACAAGAGCAACAAGAACAACAAGAACATCAACATCAGGCAGAACAACAACAACATGAACAACAAGAACAACAACAACAACAACAACAACAAGGACAACAAGAACAACAAGAACAAAAAGAACAACAAGAACAACAAGAACAACGAGAACAACGATAACAACGATAACAACGAGAACAACGAGAACAACGAGAACAACGGGAACAATGAGAACAACAAGATCAACAAGATCAACAAGATCAACAAGAACAACAAGAACAACAAGAACAACAAGAACAACAAGAACAACAAGAACAACAAGAACAACAAGAACAACAAGAACAACAAGAACAACAAGAAAAACAAGAACAAGAACAACAACATCAACCAGAACAACAACAACATGAACAACAAGAACAACAACAGCAAGAACAGCAACAAGGACAACAAGAACAACAAGAACGACAAGAACAACAAGAATAACAAGAACAACAAGAACAACAAGAACAACAAGAACAACAACAACAAGAACAAGAACAACGGGAGCAACAAGAACAAGAACAACGGGAACAACGACGACGAGAGCAACAAGAACAACAAGAACAACAAGAACAACAAGAACAATAAGAACAACAAGAACAACAGGTACAACAGGAACAACAGGAACAACAGGAACAACAGGAACAACAAGAACAACAAGAACAACAAGAACAACAACAACAACAACAACAACAACAACAACAAGAACAACGGGAACAACAAGAACAAGAACAACGGGAACAACAACGACGAGAGCAACAAGGACAACAAGAACAACAAGAACAATAAGAACAACAAGAACAACAAGAACAACAGGAACAACAGGAACAACAGGAACAACAGGAACAACAGGAACAACAGGAACAACAGGAACAACAAGAGCAACTAGATCAACAGGAACAACAAGAACAACAAGAACAACAAGAACAACAAGAACAACAAGAACAACAAGATCAACAACAACAAGAACAACAACAACAAGAACAACAAGAACAACAAGAACAACAAGAGCAACAAGAACAAGAACAGCAAGCACAACAACAACAAGAACAACAACAACAACAACAACAACAACAAGAACAAGAACAACAGGAACAACAACAGCAAGAACAACAAGAACAACAAGAACAACAACAACAAGAAGAACAACAAGATCAAGAACAACGGGAACAACAAGAGCAAGGACAACAAGAACAACAAGAACA